>NC_046662.1:103517289-103518627 GCF_010883055.1 Belonocnema kinseyi
TTTCAGCCATAACCACGTCTCACAACCGTGAGATAGGTGGTTACAGTCTGTAAAGGAATCAATACGACGATCCAGCGAAAGCCTCGTGCACCCTAAGAACACCCTATATCAGTCTTCACGTACTTATTTTTACGTTTATCACGGGAAAAATATAAGTGCCGTCCAAAAATATCCAACCTGAGATCAATTTGTTCGATTTGATACAAATTAGCTTTTTTGAAATTCAAATTTTCTGTATTCAATCAAAATAAGATAGAATTATTCAGTTCGATCCAAGCTAGCTGTGTGTCGAATTTAAAGTGAAATTTCTGATCCAATTTTCCTCGATATTATTCATATAGTCCGTTATCATAAACCCAGTAACAAAATGTTCACAATTTTCGAAACATTTTTTAAATTCTTGAAAACGGTGAGCAGGATTTCGTGAAACTGATATAATTCGAAAGGATCGCGAAAATCGGATGGTGCTCGACCAAACTAAATTAAACAGGTTTCTATACCTTTAAACTTTTTGAAATTTACAAAATTTTTAGATTTTTAAAAAACTGTGACTCACGGGTTTCGTAGGTACGGATACGGTTAAGAATTTTATTCTTGTTTATAAAATTTTGAATCCCGTTTGTCGCGTTGTGGTCCTTAGGAGGTTATAAGCAAATTTTTTGGTTTATCCGCAAAAAAGCCGATTCCGCATACGGATTTTGAACGCATTTTTCCTCGCAGAACACACATCACTATGCAAAATATGAGATCGGTAGAACTAATAGTTTCCACCTTAAGCGTGCTCATATGCACATTTAAGTCACAAAGCGTTATATTAACTTTCGAATCCGGGCTAATGGATTGCAGGCCAAACTTAGGTGAAGGTTTAAGGCAGGGAATGAGAGCGAAATGCGTGAAGAGCGGAAAATCCGCTCCTCGCCAGCTCTTCTCCTGTTTATATTTTCTCAGCGTTACGAACGAGGATGCTCTATGCGAGCTTCGCGGGGCTTCGCGAACTTCGCGAGAACGAAGACTGATTGGTCGAGAGTCCACCGGGAAATACGACGTTGCCAGATGCGAGCTTCTTCGTGAACGCGCGAAAGCGGCGAAGCTCGCCGATCAGGAGCGCAGGCAGAAATAATTTCGAGTTCATTACTAGCGAGCGCCTACGCGTATTATAGACACGCTATTCGATATCTGAGCCGTTCTCCAGATCCATAGGCTGAATTCTAACGAGAACAGTTTCTTTGGTCGGGCTGCTCATACGAGGGTGGATTGATAAGTTTCCGGCCTGACCAAGAGATGGCGCCACTAGGCCTACCTTGAGGTGGCGTTCTATAGTACCATCCTTAGATAGCT
>NC_046662.1:103518727-103536248 GCF_010883055.1 Belonocnema kinseyi
CCTTAACATTTTCTTAGTTTTCACGCATTTTTTTCAAGCTTATGACGGCAAAAAGTACCTTATAAGCCGCAGTTGTAAAAAATAATTTTAGTCGAAATTTGACTTTTGGCCTGTAGTCGGGCGAATGTTGAATTTTCGAAACCAAAAACTCGAATTTCGAGTCCAATTATTTTTGTTCGCCACTGTTTGTATTATTTTCTGTGCAACTTAGTGAAGCGACCTTCTGGACGCATTTTTCTTAGTATTTAGGAAGATTGATGGTTTCATCTTGTAACTTCTGTAAGTCAAACCATCAACTGAACTGTGTGGCTCTTTCATGATTGACTAAATTTTAAGAAAAGTCCGCACGGAAGGCTGATTTACTGGTTTGTACAGTAAATCTTACAGGAGACTTTTTCACATGTATACAGTGTTCGAGGACCATTTCTGCTTACAAAAGACCTTTTTTCGAAAGAACTGTTTTAAGAAACTATTAAAAACTATTATTGTATTTCAAGGCCTTAAATTTTCCTAATGTTTCATAGAAAATTGTAATTATTCATGAGCAGGCTTTTAGAAATGCATAATTTTCGAAATAAAAAATACTATGGAAAAATAATTAGAACAGGATCTTGATGTTTTACATTTTCCTAAAGTTTCATTAAAATTGTAAATATTCATAAAGCTTTGTAAACATTCACCAACTGATAAACCGTAATGCGCTCGTAGGATTTGAATATTTTATCCAGTTTCATTGTTGCACGGTGAATTTTTGAAGCTTTAATAGTTTAAATTGCGCAATATGGCATTCGATATAAAACAGAATCAAGTGGATATATCAAAAACTTTTGGTTTATATTACCTCAGCCCGCATATAAAGGGAAATAATAGAGGTTTTTTCCTAATGTAATAAAAAATGGAGTTCTTTAAAAAACAGGTAAATAGGGGAAAGACTGTGAGGCCTATGTGCTTTCGTAATTTTGTCGTTCTAAATAAAAAACTAATTCATGATTACATAAATTTAAAAACTTCCCTTTTTGCAGATGATTCAAGACGATCCCTTCGAGAAAAAGTGGCACGTCTTCGTCAAGAACGATTAGCAGCAGAAGCTATGTTAGATTCTCAAGAAACTCGCGCTTTTCAGCCACAGCTTTCACAGATAAGAAGACAGATGCTTATGCAAACTATTGCGGGACTAAAGCGCAGTTTAGAAGACCAATCAGCTACATTAAAGAATACTTGTTTAGAGATATCGACTCTAAACAATGGCTTTGTTTAAAACAATAATTTTCCTAAATTAAATAAGGAACATACTATACAGCTGTAAAATTTCTTTAAGAAAAAAATGAAATTTTGTCACCTAAATGCCTTTCGATTTAAACTAAGTTTATTCAGTATTACCTCTGGAGCGCACAATCTTCAAAGGAGACGTAGGTAGGTTGGAAGTATATTATGTACGTAGGGTCAGAAACAGTAAACAAGCACAAACACGTCAATGTAGGCTAACAGAAGTCTTTAAAATTATTTGCAGAATTATTTTAAGAAAAAATTATTGATGCAACTCGATACACGGAAGAATTCTAAGTAATATATAGCAAGAGTACTTCACATGCGTTTATATCATATCCTTGAAAGAATTCATGCAATTTGAGCAGGGATATATCTTATTCCAGGAAAGCTAACCATTTGTTTCATTAAGAGTAATATTGCCGAGCGAGAAAAGCGTTACTTAACCGTTCTGTGATTGCAAGGGTCCTTTGTTAAGCTTTCGGATTAAAATTTAGAAGTAGATCTTTTTAATTTCATAGTTAACAGCCTAAAACATAATAATTCGAAATCTACGGGTTTCGATGACTTCAGATATCTAAATTTTTTTTAAATGCTTAAAATTGTAATTAATACGTTTTTCGTAAATGGAATGAGATAAGCCAAAAAAGACCAAATTTTTTAATTCAACCAGAAAATTGTATATCAGTATATAAGTTATAATTATAAATAAGTATAATGAGGAAATTCATCAATTAAAAAAAAGTGTTAATAATTTGAAGAGAAATTTAAAAAGGGAGAGCGGATTAGCCACGACCAACTACTGTAAATAACTCTGCCCGCCCGGTACGTGACGAATACAAAAGGAACATTATATTACCGTCGCACCACTCTTAAAAGGACCACTAAAAGAATCTTGAAAAGGACCCAAATCTCTCAAACTATCTCCGTGACTATTTTTTTTTCAAATCGACTTTATTAATGGACTCAAATGGGCCAGGCTATTTCGCTAAAGAAAACTCAGAGATTTCCTTCGGTATTGTGATACTTCGTCGTGTATTCAATCGGATACAGTTCCCCAGGCTTTTTTCCACAAAAATGAAAATTTTTAAAAAATGAATTCCGAGATGCTATAAAATATCATAATGAACGTCCCCGGACTCTTTTTTGAGGAATAATAACAAAAAAAATTTATTGTGCTAAACAAAAATTGTATGCATGTGCATTATTTTGAGGTTACGTCGTTTTTCATCTCTTCCTTTCCTATAATTTGAAAATTATTTATCAAATAAAGTTTTTTGATTGCCTGCAAACAAGGTAAGTTCCGGGAGATTAGTTACTATGTTTATTTGCAAGTCCAAAGTTTTCGGCCAAAAATATTGTGTAGTTTGGAAGTAACGCTCGGGTGAATTGTAATACACATAACCTCGAAATATACACGCACGTTTTTAGGAATATCAAAATTTTCTTGATAAGAAAAACACAAAAAAAAGTGTGCGGGAACGTCCGTTATCATTTTCTCTATCATTTCCCAGATTTTGAAGACAAAATATTTCTTATCCTAGGAAAAATGCCGGGGGGATCTAACACTGAAAAAATCGATACTAATTCCTAAGCGCTATGGAAATTAATCACATTTTGCTAAATTAAAACTTTTTTTACTTAACCTACAACAACGTGTGTGGGGACGTCCTTTAACATGTTCGCTATCATTTCCCAAATTTTTAAGACAAAATATTTATTATTATAGAAAAAAATCAGCGGGAACCCAAAACTGGTCAAATCGACCATTTTCTAAGTATCACATGCCCTTAAGCTGCCATATTTCACACGATTTTTTAAATTTATAAATTATCGAAAGATTAAAAGAAATCATGCGCAGGTCTACTAGATTCCTATTTCAGTTATTAGTCTTTTACGACATATAAGTTAGTCAACAAAATTATAACGTCTACAAGTCTTTAAAAAACAAATCGACGGCAATTTGGAATTACGGTGACAAATACGCAATTCAAAAGCCTTCGTAACCCAATCAACAGAAGTGAATAGATTCTTCTTTCCTGGGTGGACATGTAGTAACTATTTACACTATATGTAGTTTGTGACATAACTCTACTTCAAATGATACAACAGCAATAAGATATATGTAAAGCGATACCAATTTTTAAGGTAAATATAGTTTTCAATATTATTTCAAAGAACTTTTACATATAATTCATCCACATTGTTTTAAAATTTAAATGAAAAATATGAAGTTACAGAATCAGTTATAGAAAATCTGGTACTGCGCTTCTAGATCTGAATGTTTCGAGTCTCATGTGTATATAAACTCCTCGTATCATTGTTGTATTCTACGTTCATCAGTTTATTGTTTATGTTTGAATTGAATTTGTCTTTTATCAAACAGAAGTGAGTAACGTGCATGAATGATATTTTTTTCAGTGAAATCTTTATATAAATAAAATAAAAACATGCAGCTAAACATTTATATCTCCTCATCAAAAAGAGTTTCTTCTTCCCCATATGTAAATATTATTTCGCAGTGGTGAGAGTGACGACTTTGTTTGTACTTCCATTAGTAAGAGTTATTTAATTATAATCTAATGAAATGAATTGACGTGGAATGAATTTATGTTTACGTGATTTCAATCAAATCTCACTAATTAGGAGACCCACCAACCCGACCCCAACAATTTTGACGATTTTTGCATACGTTACAGTACGTGACATAATAACAGACACGTTTTTTATGTGACGACATCTACTTTTAAGGGGTGAAAATCACCTCTAAAATTAGCTCTTAAAATTAATTTTTCTGATATATCTCGACGTCTAATGTATATTTTGAATAAAGCTAAATGAAAAATATTTGTCATAAAAAGCCTAAGATAGTAGGTATATTTATGACCCAAGGAGTTGCAACCCTTATTTTATATTTTGAAAAACTACATTTTTAATGAATATTTTTATGATGAAAATCAGGGTGTTCATTTTTAAAAAATTAAGAAAAGAATTTTCCTTTACAGTATTCCATATTTGAGTTAACTTGTATCAGGATTTCTTAAATAACGACTCCCAAATACTGTAAACTACCCCTTAAAGTGAGGTACCACATGTAAAAAAAATATATTATTCTTAGTATTTATTCCACGTGTAAAATAGAATGTGATTTATAACAAATGCAAATCAATTACAAATTTTTTGCGAAAGTAGTATTAACAGGGGTGAAAAAAGTCACCCTCCAAACTGGATTATCTAACATGACTCGAGATCTAATTAAAATTATTTTATAAAACAAAATAATAAATATTTTCTACAAGAAGCCCCATATGAGCACGTTAAAGTAAGAGAGAGGCTTCTGCGGGCTGCGCGGGAAAAAAAAAACTGCAACTTTTTGAAAGCAAAAGCGATACAAGTAAATCCTGAGAGTAAGAATTGAACATATATGTTGTGAGCAAAAGAGCAACAACTTTTTGTTTCTCTTTTACTCTCAAATAGCTCGAGTCACATTTTTGCTCTAAGGTTTATGGCGTTACGTTTTTTTTGTCGTGGTATTTTCGGTCAATTTGTTATCTAGAATAGTCGATACTTCATAGCAACCAATGAATACAATAATATTTCCCCACATTATGTTTCATGAAGTTTCTAAAATTTTCCTCCTGCATTAATTTTTAAATTGTATTAAAACGAAAATGTTACGCATTTTCATATTAATCTTTTTCCCACCAAATTTTTTATAATTAAAATAATATGCTCATAATAATTAATAATAAATCAAATATATCTTATATTAAATTATTTAATTTTTGTAATAAAATGTAATTTATATACTATATAAAATAATGATTTCATCAATAAATGATTTTAAATACAACAATTCAAATTACACCAAAAAATGTCAATATCAAGAAGCAGTCTCAAAACCAAAATGATGAAAAGAAGCTGTATGATTATAATATATTCGAATTAATATTACTAATAAAAATAATCTTCCAATAATATCATCTAACCCATGAAATCCTGTAGTTATAAAAAATAATGATCCATAAATAGAATCTCTTAAACAAAATGAATATTGATTATATTCATACAATTGAATTAAATAAAATATTAGTCCTGATCAAATTGTCAACATTAAACCAATTAATCTTTTAAATGTATTTCTGAATAATAAACAATGATGAGATCAAGTAGTTGGTACACCAGATAATAATAAAATAATTGTATTTAATAAAAGAATTTCATGAGGATTAAATTTATTAATATTTTTAGGGGGTCATAATATTCCAATCTGTACATTTGGAGATAAAGCTGAATGAAAATAAGATTTAAAAAAGAAATAAAAAATAATGATTCTAAAATAATAAATAAAAATATTCCTATTCTTAATCATTTTCGAATTTTTAAAGTATGTAGCCCTCGAAATGTTCTTTCACGAATTACATCTCGTCATCATTGAATTGAAATAATAATAATTATATATAATCCTAAAATTAATAATATATAATTTATATAATTGAATATTTTAATTCTATCAATTATTGTAATACATAATCTTAACTAAATTAAAATTGGTCCAGGTCTTCTTGTAACAATATGATATGGATGATTATAAAAATATATATTCATTAATTAATTAGTTTCAGAAGAGTATAAAGATCTTAAAATAGAAAATACGTAAGCTTGAATAACAGATACATCAACTTCCAATACTTCTAATAATGATTGAATTAAAACTACAAAAATAATTAATATTGTACTTAAATTATTTCTTGACTGTCTAATTAGTGTTATTAATAAATGACCAGCAATAATATTTGCTGATAGTCGAATAGCTAAAGTTAAATGACGAATTATATTTCTGATTCCATTATTGACATAAAAGGTTATATAGTGGTTATTTCCTAGTGGAGATGACTTACTTCAGATAAAGTACTATATTAGATGGGAATATGCATGATGCCATTCCGGTTCCCCGCCAAATTAAAAATCGCTACATTGATATCGAATTATATAAATACACTTACATCATATAGATTATTTATTTTTGAATTATACTGAAGCATTGTTATCAAAACATAAATTATAAATAAAATTACGTGATATAATATATGAAATATTTAAATTCGACAATATGATTTTTTAACCCACACATTTGCCAAAAAGTAGCACTTGCAAAAATTATGATGGCAAACGAAATTTTACTTTATAAATAGGCGTGCGCTAAAATTATAATCATATAATTTTTTAAATAAATATTAACAAATAATAAATCAATAATAGACTATAGGTCAAACATTACTGCAATACTTTTTCAAGAGTTTATTATGGTAGCTATTTATATTTCACGTCATACGTCCTTTTTATTTGCGTGGGTTAATGTGCGTCCTTCTATAGAAAAATGCGTTCCTAACCTTACTTTCTTCTGGATCTTATTTCGCTTTAATATATCCAAAAAATGCTCATAGGCAATTTAATTACATGTAAACATAATCTTCAGACCCACTATAGTTGAATTATATTGTGATGGTCATAAATATTAGTAACAACTTTGCATAATCTTGAGTTTAAATTCGGTTTTCATTTGTCGCGTCTTCAATTTATGATCTACATTGACAGTCTTTCTCTTCGCCCTAGTGGAAAACGGTGGTTTAAATCCATCCTCGCTTCTATTTTTTACAAAATGGAGCACTGCAGCTGACCATTTTTCTTATATTCTAAACTTAATTTTAATTAAACTATACGACATGCTTATCGCACTGTTTCCCGCGAACTGTCCAGGAACCAGAATGGCGGTTGCAAATAAGGTTAGAGAATATAATTCAATTGTTATGTTACCTGGATGTAATTTTTGATGTTTGTTTAAACATTTTGTTATAAAATTTTCGGTTAGGATTAAGGTTTCGTCAAAATTGTGACGAATTCTCAATTGTATATCAGTAAAATTATTTCAAAAATTAAGGAACAGACATTTGCGTTCTGCTCGACATATCTAAAAAATGTGTGTAGATTGAAATATGAATGATTAATAACAGTATTTTCTAAGTCTTGCATGACTAAATCTGCTAAAATAGGTGAAATTGGAGAGCCCATGGGAGTACCATGAACCTGTCTATAATAATCATTGTTAAATTGTAGAAATATTTATTATGTTCTTCAAAGAAATCAAAACACAATACCCTGATTCGTTTAGGGACGTTAAAAATCTTATCAATTTAGATAAAAATATTTAAAAATTTAAAGCTAAAGAAGAATTCTTAGGTAGTTGTCGAAGTCATGGAATAATACCAAAAAATATCACAAATGCTACGAATAATGTTAAGAATCTACATTTTTTTAGTTTTTCTCCTAAGAACCATGTCAGTTTCATGATAGATTATTTGCAACGTCGTTTACTGAATCACGAGATTAAAGATTTAAACTGTCACTTAGAATTTCTTAAAAATACAGGTGCAGAAATTTTGATCTGGCCCCGATCGGGAATCCTGGTCGGGGCCAGAACGTGGATGAAACACACCCTCAGATCGACGCCAGGTCGGGACACCCGATCTGGAAACCCGATCGGTACACGATCAGTCTCAATGTAATCCATTCGTGAATTTCACGAATAGAGATTTAATATAAGTAAACTCGAAACTATCGAAGGGTCCTCTCCATTCGAAGGCCACCTTAATATTTTGAATTTCCAATTAAATTATTTTAATTTAAAATTAAAGTACGACATGCACGAAAAGAAGAGGTTTCAGACTACAAAATTTAATTACACTTTTGAGAAACGTAAGATTATTGTAGATGGTATCAGTTTCGAGGAAAAGGTTAATTTTTTATGAAAAAAATGGATGATAACCAGAAATATTTTAATTAACAATTTTAATTTCTTGAAAAAAAAAAATTGTCTATAAAACTTCTTAACAAGTTAGAAAAACTTTTTTCGCAAAAAGATTCCCTACAACTTGACATATTCGAATGCTTCGAAAGAAAATCAGCGGGAAATAACTTTTGATTTTCGATTTATTAACATTTTACTGTAAAGAAGTTCAATTTTCTGTCAATTGCATACTTCTTGAGAAATTCGAGAAGGTGAATGTAGATAATATTTTCGCCGAAAAATTGAGCTATCATTTATTCTATCGCTTTATTTTTTTATGTCTGTTAAGAAGCAATATAAACCAAACAACTTTTAAACAAAAATAAAAAGTTTTGAATTTAATGTTTCTGGTTGTTTTAAATATTATTTACAGAATATGCATTTAATTAATTTTTATTTTTAATTATTACTTTCGACCTAATGGACATTTTTATGAGTTGAAATGTCATTGTTTATAATAAAAAAGAGAAATAACTTTATTTAGCATTTTAAACTTCGCGCGAAACCAATTAGATGCCGAATGCGACGCATGCACAGTTGAGTAACTAGCTCTTGTTGGAATCCCTACACAGAATCAAAATTTCAACAACAGAATCAATTGTATCACATATTTTATTCTCATAATCTAAAAACACTACAATTTTCTGCATACTGTAATCCATTTCTTGTCAATAGATTTGATAATTCTAATTCTACATTAAATCGAAAAACTTTGAGTTCTTAAATAATAATTGAAAACAAAAGAACTTGATAAATTTCATCATATAATAATATTTAACTCGTCTAATGGTAAATATACTAATTTTACCTCAAACGATTTAATTAATTATTAATGTATCTGAGGTTAGGTTTCAATGAGTCTGCAGGGTGTAATTACTTACTCTCATCTTCCTCGCGCAGGTTTCGAAGTATACTGGCTGGTGTTTGGTGCCTCCGAACACGTGGATTACTCGCGTTATGTATTTTTAATCATTGAAAAAATATTATAAACGAGTAGTCCCCAATCTGACTCTTCCTTTTTACATTTTTCTTCAATTATTAACAATTTTTTTAATTTATTTATTTTCTCATTACACTTATTTATAATTATAACTTATGTAATAATATACTATTTTGGAGTTAAATTGAAAAATAGTGTCTGTTTTGGCGTATCTCATTCCATTTACGAGATACGTTGTATTAGTTCCAATTTTAAACATTAAAAAAAAAGTTACATATCTGAAATAATCAAAACCCGTAGATTTCGAATTATTATGTTTTAGGTTTTTAGCTTTGAAATTAAAAAAAAAACTATTTCTAAATTTTAATCCGAAATCTTAACAAAAAACTTTAAACTTTATACATCCAGGGTGACCAGACGTCCTTCTTTTTCTAGTTTTGTCCTTCCGTTCTTGTTTTTTGTTTGATGTCCTTCTTTTTCAAGATTTTCACGATATTTCCTGTTTTTTTTATTTCGCGTACCTAAAGTTTGTTCAGAGTTTCTTCGAGCGAAGGCTCAGATCGAGGGGAATAACTTTCGTCGTTTGACCAATGACAAAATTACGTGGATTTATCTCATTAGTCACGACGTTTGCATTCGCGCAGCACTTCTCTCATAGAAGTTGTGCTAATGGGTAGATATTCACTTGTCCGAAATTTCATTTTTCCTAAAACTTATTTTGCTGAAAAAATCACTAGAATTATGGACGGTGAAGACATAAATCACAGAGGGGATCCAGATGGTGATTTCGGTGAAAATCGTTTTACAAATAGACGTTTGGTAGCGTTTATGAAAATTCTTTGTCATTTAAATTTGCTTCTACTTTTAAATGCGAGAGAGAAAATAAAAAAATAGGCAACTGATAAGTAAATATATGATTAAGTAATACTAATAAATATAAGACAATGTTGAAATAAAAAATGATGAGTATAATTAATTTTTTTATTGTGAAATGCACCATTTCTATGGTTATAGATGTTTGTAACCTTCTCTTGATTTAGATTTAAATTTTACAATGTGAATTATTATTCAGCAATGAAAAATTAATATTAATATGATTGAAAAATAATAAAATAATAATTTCACAAATATTACTAAATATTCCAAAAATATTTCCAACACTCAAAGGTTTCTTGGCAAATGTTTCTGTGGATTTCAGAAAATTTTCAATGATTTCTCAATGATATAAAAAGTCATAAATATTTCGAAAAGATTTTCAATAGAATTAAAATATGTTACGAAGATATCAGTGATTTCACAAACTTTTAAATAATTTCACAAATATTACCAAATATTACCAAATATTTCAAAAATATTTCAAATATTTCTTGAAGATTTCACAAGGATTAGAATGATTTTCAAAAACTTAAAAAAATGTCGCTAAGATTTTGGATAGATTTAAAAGATTTCATCAAGAGTTTAATTATTTTCAAAAGATTTGACAATTTGCAATCATTTTTACAATATAATCAAACACTTCAACAATATTTCGGAAAGATTTCACAAATATTTCAAAGACTTTTCAAAGATTTTCAGATTTCAGAAAGAACTCAATGATTTCCCAAAGATTTCGAATATTTCGCAAAGATTTAAACAATTTCCAAAGTATACTAAGTAAGTCAAGAATATTTCCCAAATACTTCAAGGATTTCGCAAAGACTTCGAATATTTCGAAAAGATTTCAAATGTTGCGCAAAGATTTAAACAATTTCAAAAAATATCACCAAATATTTTAAAACCTTTTTTAATATTTTACAAAGATTTCAATGATTTTCGAAAGATTTTAAATGTTTTGCAAAAAATTTGGATAGTTTGAAAAGATTTGACAAAGGCTACAATGAGTTCCCAAAGATTTCAACACTTTAAAAAATATATCAAATATTTCAAAAACATTTTATATATTTTATAAAGATTCCAATGATTTCCAAAATATTTTTAAAATGTTTCAAAGGTTTACAGTATTTTGTAAAGATTTCGAACAAATTAAAAATATTTCAATAATTTTATAAAGATTTCAATTATTTTAATAATATGAACAAATATTGATAAAACATTTGAATTGTAATAATTGCTCGAAGATATCATTAAAAATATTTCGAAAATATTTCGGATAGATTAATAATGTTTCATAGAGACATAAATTATTTGCCAAATATTTCAGGTCGATTTTTGGAGAAATTAAAACGATCTGATGAATTTAATCATTCAATTTCTTTATGTGACAATTCAATCTACGAAATAGAAGTAAAAGTCTTTTTTAGAACAAGATTATTGTTTCTTTCGTCCAAAACTCTTCTGCTTCGTCTTAGTAAAAGAAGATTAAATAATTGTCACAAAACGCTACCTAACGTCAATTTTATTTACTGTTCTATCGAAAATTCACAAAGAGAAACCCATCTATCAATTGTTTCGAAGGCGTCTAGCAATCTAGTGATATTTTCTGTTAAATGAGTTTTAGGGGAAATGAAATTTCGGACAAATGAATACCTACCGTGCTAATGGAAGAAGCAGTAGAACTCCGAGACAGTGTCGAAAGCCGAAAATCCAACGGACCTCTTTTTCTAACGTGTGTTGATGGAAAAAGAGTTTCGTTCGATTTTCGACTTTCTACATTGTCTCGGAGTCCTACTGCTGATCGTATCAAAAGACGATCATCTGGTGTATATTCGGTTTGTTTTTCCTGTTTTCGTTCTTCACTTTATCAATTAAGTCATGAATTTGAATCATTTTTTAAAAGGAAAGTGGAATGATGTTGAATACTTTGGAAAGTCTTGCAATTCAAAGCTTTGTGATTTTTTTTGCGCCAAACAAAAACATCGATTCCTATTCGAAACATTTAAAAATAGCGCAATATTCTTTTCCCATTCCTGGTCATAACGCGAATTGCGAACGTATTTTTTTCGCTCATAAATAATCAGTAGAGCGACGAACGTAATGGGATCTTACAGGACGCAGTCAGAAATATTATTACTGTTTAGTTGAACTTTGAAAACCTGATTTGTATCGAATTTTACCAATATTTAAACAAAAAAGAAAACCTTGATTTGTTGAAAAAATAGGATATTTTGAAAAGTATGCACAATAATGTACATATTATATTAGTGCATTGTTTAAATAAAAGTTTGATCTCAGAATATTTATTTGTATTATAATTATTCATAATAATATTCATTGTTATTTGTTTAATTTACCAATTTATGAGCATAATAATCTCTTTGAATTTTCAAATAAAGCGTCAAATTGGGCGCCATCGCTTCATCGCGATGGATGTATGTATGAACAAGCCCCCTAGCTTTTTGTCACGGATCCACCCTGAATATATCTACCTGAGTGCCTGCGGATAATTTCTCAGAGCTTCTCAGACCCTAATAATCTTTAGTATATATTCTGAGATTTCTATCGGTAGGGTCTTACTTTTTAAAATTTCTTCAAAAAAATTTGGCTTACGAACGCGTCCTTTCTTTTGGTACCCTTATAAAGTGTGCAAAACGGGAATCCAATCGAATAATTCCTTCAAATGTTACCGTGTTTAAAGACTACAACGACAGTGACGACAGGCAGACACCGACGTAAAAACTATTTTTTCTGACTTTGGGTGTCTCAAAACGACGAAATTTGATGGAATCTGTGAAATTCATTTTTCTAAATAAAAACAGTACCTTCTCATTAGGATGAGAATATAATAATAATGTCAACTAAACTGAAACAGAGCAAACACAAAAACACTTTGGTCTGCCATAAATTCCATGCAATTAGATTTATTCCAACCGTATACAAATAAAAATAATCCAAATCATCCAAATCGAGCGTAATGTTTTTTTTTGCAACTTAATATTTAAGAATGTTGCTTGTAAGCGCCTTATGGAACGCCGTTATGTAAATAATTTAAAAATATTATTACATTTCTTCATTTAAATATTTGCAATTGATATATATTTTAATATATTTCTTAGAAATACAGGTGAATTATTGCAACCTAAAAAGCCTTCGTAATTTCTAATTATTTTTCACATTTATATCTATGTTTTGTTATTATTATCATTCTTATTATTCTAAAATATTGATCAATTTAATATTTAATAGCTGAAAAACTGTTCTTATGTTTTTATATTCAATTTTGGAACAAAACTGTACCTAATAAAATATACATTAATAAATTAACTTCATTGTAATAAACTTATGTACCATTTGATTTTGTTAATTTATTTCATTTATTTCAAGGAATGGTTGCAATTCCCTACCGATAGAAATCTCAAAGTATTCTCGGGCGAAATAGCCTAATCGGTCTGAATATCTCCAATTCGATTTGAATGATTTAGTCTCAGGGATAGTCAGAGAGATTCGGGTCCTTTTCAGGGTTCTTTTAGTGGTCCTTTTAAGAATGATGCGACGGTCATATGATGGTTCTTTTGTATTCTTCACGTACCGTGCGAGCAGAGTTATTTACAGTAGTTGGCCGTCGCTAACCCGAATCTCCCTTTTTAAATTTTTCTTCAAGTTATTAACACTTTCTTTTTAATTGATGAATTTTTTCATTACACATATTTATAATTATAACTTCTTTACTAATATACAATTTTCAAGGTAAATAAAAAATATTGTCTTTCTTTGCATAAATCATTCCATTTACGAGAAAAGTTGTATTAATTCCAATTTTAAACATTTAAATAAAAGTTAGATGTTTTAAATCATCAAAAACTGTAGATTCCGAATTATTATTTTTTAGGCTGTTAACTATGAAATTAAAAAAAAATATATTTCTAAATTTTAATCCAAAAACTTAACAAAAGACCCTTGAGTGTCGGCTACTCTATTGAGGTAGCCTCTCTGCTTGTTATTTATGATCGAATTCTTATTTCAATTTCATTCTCTGTGCTTGTTATTTATGATCGTATTTTTATTTAAATTTCAGAAATGACATTTAAAAACCTTCAAAACATTTGAACGAGCTACCTGGGCCTTTAAATATATCTACCTCAATGCCTACGGATAATTTCTCAGCGCTTCTCAGAGCCTAGAGAATCTTTAGCATATACTCAGAGATTTCTATCGCTAGGGTGGGCAACAAGTTTCAGAGGTTATATCTTTGGAGGGAAACAGGAAACGCAGAACGTAAAGTCCCATATACGCGTAATTTACATCGTGTAGGAAACTAGACATGTAAAATAGCTAGTAATTTACCGTAAAAAACTACGTAAATTACCTAGGGTATTTTACTTTCCCATCCCTGAACTGGATAGTGCCTTGCGTGTAAAAAAGTTTTGGTCGGCTTGGCGAAACGGAGTGAGAGAGAAATCAATACTTGCGGATAAGCTATCTCTCTTACGCAGCAGCCTGATTGGTCACGGAGTGGCATACATCCAATCACATCGCTTGGCGAGAGAGATAGCATATCCCACTAGAGAGAAAGTTCATCCCTACCGATAGAAATCTGAGAGTATATGCTAAAGATTCTCAAGGCTCTGAAAAGCTCTGAGGGTGGCGTCCCATGATTGCAGAATTGCGTTGCGTTTTGCGTAATGCGTCAAATCACTAGACATTTCAGCTAATAATATTCTCCTAGTTATTCAGAAAAACACTGTGATTGGCTGAAATGTCTAGCGATTTGACGCATTATATAAAACGCAAGGCAATCATGCGACGCCACCCTGATAAATTCTCCGCAGGCACGCAGGTAGATATATTTAAAGGTCCAGGTAGTTTTCTTGAATGTTGAAGGTTTTAAAATGTCCTTTCTGAAATTGAAATAGAAATACGATCATAAATAAAAAGCAGAGAGGCTATATCAATAGAGTAGCCGTCACTCAAGGGTCCTTTGTTAAGCTTTCGGATTAAAATTTAGAAGCAGATTTTTTTAATTTCGTAGTTAACAGCCTAAAACATAATAATTCGGAATCTACGGGTTTCGATGATTTCAGATATCTAAATTTTTTTTAAATGCTTAAAATTGTAATTAATACGTTTTTCGTAAATGGAATGAGATAAGCCAAAAAAGACCAAATTTTTTAATCGAACTAGAAAATTGTATATTAATATATAAGTTGTAATTATAAATAAGTATAATGAGAAAATTCATCAATTAAAAAGAAAATGTAAATAATTTGAAGAGAAATTTATCAAGGGAGAGTCGGATTAGCGACGGCCAACCTTTGTAAATAACTCTGCCCGCCCAGTACGTGTCAAATACAAAAGGAACATTATATTACCCTCGCATCACTCTTAAAATGACCACTAAAAGGACCTTGAAAATGATCCAAATGTCTGTGACTCTCTCATAGACTAAATCATCCAAATCGAACCTGAAAATATTCTCAAACCGGCGAGGCTATTTCACCTAAGATTACTCTGAGATTTATATCGGTAGGGATCTGCCCTTTTCTAAGGATGGAGATTGGTACTAATCATCTTCCATCTGCTTTCATTTGAAAAGGATCAACTTCTAGTGAATTCACGCATTACGCAAAACGCAACACAATTCTGCACCAGTGATGCCAGATCTGAAACGAGATGTGGTCTAATGCTATGGCAGGGCTATGTCCGTGTGAATATAGTAGGAGACGGTATAAATGACTGGGTTACGCGCGCAACCCATTTCTCCACTTCTGAATTTGAAAACTCGAAGGTGCACGATTGCTTTCTGTTTGAAAATGTAACTATTTCATTGGAAATTTGTTTTTCTCTTTTTTTTAGTTGAAAATTCAATTATTTTGATAGTAAGTTCATTTCTAACATTTTCAATTGGTAAACTCAAATTTTTATCTATAAATAACAATGCAAAAATATTAATCTGGAACAACTTCAAATAAAAATAATGTAACTTTTATTTTTAAAAGTTTTTAGTTAAAAAATTAGTTTAATCGTTCAATTTTTATTGTTAAGAACTGAAATTTTTGAAGTATCATCATTTTGAACCTTAAAAATAATGGCATTATTTATATTTTTTAACCAGAAATCTCTAAAATGTTAAAGTCGTGAAAATTTTAAATTTGTAATTTCGTATCTTAACATAATTTGATTAAAAAATTGTAAAATTAAAAGGTGTTAAAAGTTTTTATTTTATACGTATGAATTATTGAGCGTTTATCTGAAATATTTCGGAATTAAAAATTTGTCAAGCTTCAGTTTTGAAAGTTTAAAATTTGAAAGATTTTCACCTCAAATAAATCATTTTCAGATTTAAAAATTTGAATTTTCTAATTACACTCTGAATTTTGAATTGGAACAGGAAATTTTTTAAAGCAATTGTGTGTATTTCTAAATTGGATTAGAGATTTTTTGAAAAAATTATAATTCAGATCTGGAACAAGGAATTCTAAAAAATAATTAAAATTTTGAGTTGAGAGATGAAAATTTGAAAAAATAATTATAATAGGGTGCATTATAATAGAATTAATATTATATATAATTAACTATATGTGATATTATAATTATAATAATATTATCTCAACAGATATTGATATTAACATTAATATTAATTAGCTGTAAATGATTGTGCTAGAGTCTTAAGCGTTGGAAATTAAATTTATCTGTAGAACCGAAAAAATTCAAATAGCCTTTAAAAATTAGAAAATTTATTTATGAGAATTATTTGAAATAAAACAATTACAAATTGTAAGCACTAGCAGGCACAAAATTTTTTATTAACCCTTTTTTAAATTGCTAGTAATTTTAAATCTTAAAAATCGAAGTCCCAAGTAGTCATGAAAAAAGTATAATATAACCAAATTCTGCGAAGCTATAGTTTGTAATTGTTTAATTCCAAATAATTCTCATAAACAAATTTTATAATTTCTAAAGTCCGTAGGTTGTTTAAACTTTTTTGGTTTAATAGATAAATCAAACGCTGAAAAACCCCAGCACAATCATTTACAGATAATTAATATTAATATTATTATAATTATAATATCAAATGAAATAGTGATATAGAGGAGAATATAGCCTAAGGACAAGAGGAACTGTAATATAGACACAGAAATATCACAGAAAAAACAGAAGATAAACTTTACATCGATTTCCGACGAAAGATTCTCTGCAAAAAAATTAATTTGACAGGATAAACTTTACACAAATATCGGTTGAACTTACTTTTGTTTTTCCATGACAAACACATGTTTTTCGAAAGACGTGAAATTGGCTAAACAAAACTTTATCGCTCTAAAAAATTTTCTGCAACAAATTTTATTCTTAGTTTTTTCTGTGATGTAATGATTTAATTATTATCTGTTTCGGTAAAAATTCTAAGAGAGAAAATATGTAGCTTCGTTTTATTTGATAATTTAAGAGAGCAAAAGAATATAGTAATAACTTGTAAAAGTATACAATCAAGACAATAAATTCTATTCTATTCTATATATAATTATGTCATATACAAGATATAAATAAGACTATAATAATATAACATAATTATAATATTATCATTAACAATACAT
>NC_046662.1:103536348-103540787 GCF_010883055.1 Belonocnema kinseyi
CGACATGAGGTAAATGAAAGTGGCCCTCAACCCTTAACATGTGTGCGTCGCGTGGCCATCGTAGGTATATCGCACGCACACAACCTGATATCGGCTTTGACTGAGGCAGATTTAGAATTGAGATTGTTGGTATTTTACTGTTCTATCCCGAAGCAAGCAATTTTTGACAGATTGTGCTATAATTATTATCCATAGCTGGTTCAATTTAATGCCAGATTAAGCAAATCTGCAAATACCTCAAGAAATTGTAGGTTATGTTTCCATGTTTACCTTTCAGCTCCACTCTCCTCATCATTGTTTTCAGGTTCTTTTTTTTCAGAATTATCACACCAGGTGCGATCGAAAAATCGTTGGAATATCAACATTAACCACTAAATATTTGACTTAAAAAAAGAAAGTCAACCACATATTTTAAGTGACAAAAAATTAAAGAAATGTACAACTTCAAGTCGGGTGGTCACTGACTGGGAACAGTATCAAAACAGTAACAAAATTCATGAATTCTCAACTAAAAAAAATTAGTTTTCAACCACACAGTTCAATTTTTAACCAAATTGTTAAATTTTCATTTAAAAAATTGAGTTTTAACCCAGAATATAAATTTTCAACAAAAGAGATGAATTATGAAGAAAGTAGTTTAACTTTCAACCAAATAGTAGAATTTTCAATCGAAGAATATCAATTTTTTACAAAAAACGCAATAGTTGATATTTCAGCCAAAGAAGATTTTAAATTATAATTTAATAAAAAATTAATTTTTAACCAAAATAAGATTTTTTAATAAAATAGTTCAATTTTGAACAAACGATGAATTTTCAACTAAGATTAAGAATCTTCAACCGAAACAATGAATTTTGAAGAAAGTAGTTGAACTTTCAACCAAAAAGTTTAATTGACAATCTAAGAAGATGATTTTTTAACGAAAAATCTAATATTTGATATTACAAACAAAAAAAGATTTTGTTTTAAATTAGAAACAGTTAAATTCATTCAAAAAACACGAATTTTCAACGATATTCTTGAATTCTCAACTTAGAAAAATTAGTTTTAAAACAAAAAGTTAAATATTCAGTTTAAAAACTAATTAGAACAATTTTTTTTTACTAAAATAAATAAATTTTTAACTAAAAGTAAGATTATGAATCTTTAACCAAGAAACTGAATTTAAAGAAAGTAGTCCAACTTTCAACAGAGTTGAATTTTCTGCCTAAAACGTTGAATTTTTAATGAAATACTTAAATTCTCAACTAAAACAGATTATTGTTCAACCAAACAATTCGATTTTTAACTAAATAGTTAAATTTTCAGTTAAAAAATTGAGTTTTAATCCAGAACATAAATTTTCAACAAAGATTATGAACTTTAATAAAAAATAAATGATGAAGAAACAGTTAATTTATATGAAATATACGAAGTTTCAACAAAATACTAGAAACCTTAACTAAAAAAAATTAATTTTCAACTTCACAGTTTAATTTTCTGCCAAATAGTTAAATTTCCAGTTTAAAAAATTAATTTTAACCAAAAAAATATTTCCACAGAGAAATATAAATAGTTAAATTATCAATGAAAAAATAAACGTTAAACAAAAAAAACTAATTTTTAGGAAAGTAGTTTTATTTTAAGCAAAAGAGATGAATTTTCACCTAATATTATGAAACTTTAACCAAAACAATTAATTTTAAAGAAAATAGTTTACTTTTCAACTAATAAGTTGAATTTATAAAAAAAATTGAGATTTTTATTCAAATATTTAAATCCTCAACTAAAAATACTAATTTTCTGCCAAACAGTTGCATTTTTATCAAAAAAAACGCGATTTTCTAACAAAAAATACATCTTCTCAATAAATTTCATGCATTTTTCAATTAAAAAGTTAAATTTTCAGCCCAGAGGATTAATTTTCTACCAAAAAGTCAAATTTTTAACAAAATACATGCATTTTCAACCAAATAATTAAAACTTTAATTAAAAAATATACATTTATAAACAAAAGTTAAATTTACAATAAAAAAATTAACTAGAAAAAAAAGCGATTTATCAACAAAATAGTTCAATTTTTAAAAAATAGAATGAATTTTTAACTGAAATTATGAATCTTTAACTGAAAAATTACTGCATTTTTGAGGCGAAAATATAAATTTTCAAACCCGAAACTGTGAATTTTCAACATAATATTTAATTTAAAACCGAAACAGATTAGTTTCTAATCATAAGCATGAGGTTTTAATCAAATATTTCCAGTTTTAAACAAGAAAGATGAAATTTCTACAAAAAAAAAATGAATTTTTAAGTCAAAAAACGAATTTTCAACCAAAAAGGATGACTTAATGTATGCACGGCCCCTAAACAGAATTAAGATTCATTTACCTACAAAAAAACATAAAATTTTCTTCTTTTCAGACATGAACTTGTGTAGATTCCCAAATCAGATCCGATTCAAGATATCTTACGAAAACCTAGTTTGTAGAAGTGGAGCCAGTTCTATCACAGCAATGCCACTTACCATCATACTGTCAATTTTATATGCATTTAGACACTATCATTAGCTTAATTTTACGTCAATTAATCTTCATAAAAGTCGATTAGTCTCAAACCCTATAAGTACGAAATTGCCTTCATTTAAATTTCGACCCTTGGCCAAAGTTTCTACATTTTTTAGCTTTTTCCATTTTCTATTGCTATTTAATCAAGTAAGTATTGAAAGCTTTCTCATACTTAAGAATCATAATTTATTTTAAGCTATCCTTTTTGCATTCTGGACTATTCATCAAATCGAAACTTATTTGGATTTTTGTAATAACTTGTAATAATTATTAATTGTAAGCTGCTGACATTTTGAAAATATTTTATAGATGTATATTTTTCCGGTCAAATTAAAAATCGAGTTTTTCATTTCAAAGATGAAAGCTTCTGTCGAAAATGGAATAATGTTCAAGAAAATAGTTGAATTTTTAAACGAAAGAGATTAATTCTGATTACGAAATTTATTAGTACAAATTTTCAAATTAAAAACCGAGTTTTTAATTTAACCGATGAAAGTTTCTGTCGGAATTGGAATAATGTTCAACAAAATAGTTGAATTTTTAAACGAAAGAGTTAAAATTTGAACTACTTTCTTTAAAATTCATATATTTTAGTTTGTTAAAGTTTGGGTTAAAACTCAATTTTTTAACTGAAAATTTAACTATTTGGTTAAAAATCGAATTGTTTGGTTGAAAAATAATTTGTTTTAGGTGAGAATTTAAGTATTTCATTAAAAATTCCACCTTTTAGGTACAAAATTCAACTCTGTTGAAAGTTGGACTACTTTCTTTAAAATTCAGTTTGTTGGTTAAAGATTCATAATCTTAATTTTAGTTAAAAATTTATTTATTTTAGTACAAAAAATTTTTTTAATTAGTTTTTTAACTAAATATTTAACTGTTTGTTTTAAAATTAATTTTTCTAAGTTGATAATTCAAGAATATCGTTAAAAATTCGTATTTTTTGAGTGAATGTAACTGTTTCTAATTTAAAACAAAATCCTTTTTTGTTTGTAATATCAAATATTAGATTTTTCGTTAAAAAATCATCTTCTTAGATTGTAAATTCAACTTTTTGGTTGAAAGTTGAACTACTTTCTACAAAATTCATTATTTCGGTTAAAGATTCTTAATCATAGTTGAAAATTCATCGTTTGTTCAAAATTGAACTATTTTATTTAAAAATCTTATTTTGGTTAAAAATTAATTTTTTATTAAATTATAATTTAAAATCTTCTTTGGCTGAAATATCAAATATTGCGTTTTTTTTTAAAAATTGATATTCTTTAATCGAAAATTCTACTCTTTGGTTGAAAGTTAAACTACTTTCTTCATAATTCATCTCTTTTATTAAAAATTCATATTCTGGGTTAAAACTCAATTTTTTAAATGAAAATTTAACTATTTGGTGAAAAATTGAACTGTTTGGTTGAAAACTAATTTGTTTTAGTTGTGAATTCAAGTATTTTGTTGAAAATTCAACTTGTTGGTTGAAAATTAAACTAATTTCTTTAAAATTCAGAATTTAAGTATTTCGTTGAAAATTCGTATTTTTTGAATGAATTTAACTGTTTCTAATTTAAAACCTAAAAGATCTAACAGATCGAACTAGCTATTCGAAATAGACGAGTGTTCATCAATATAGTTGATTTTGCTACCGAAAAAAAGATGACTTTTTAGGAAAATGTAAATAAAATCAACAAAAGTAACAAATTAATCTGGAAAATTCCGGGTTTTACTCTAAACTCTAAGGTACTTCCTGGTGTTCAAAAATCTGGGCTATAGTTCCCGTTTTTCCTAGTCAATGACCAACCGACTTGAAGTTGTACATTTCTTTAATTTTTTGTCACTTAAAATATGTGGTTGACTTTCTTTTTTAAGTCAAATATTTAGGGGTTAATGTTGATAATCCAA
>NC_046662.1:103540887-103542202 GCF_010883055.1 Belonocnema kinseyi
AAAAATCGTGTGACAACTAACAAGGTCACGTTTCAGAGAGGTGTCTTTCAGGGCGACACCATGAGCCCACTCCTCTTTTGCCTTACATTATTGCCACTATCCATAGCACTTCGCCATTCCGACGGTTACTTGTGCGGCAAACCTGCAGATCGAAAGTACAAGGTCACTCATGTATTTTACATGGACGATTTCAAGGTCTATGCTAAAAACAGAGGGCAACTGCATCTAGCTCTGGGGATTGTCGAACGATATACTAAGGAAATTGGAATGAAATTTGGGTTAGACAAATGCGCCAAGGTTTATTTGAAGCGAGGAAAACTTAATGGCATCCCTGAAGATCCTGAGCTCATTGCTAGAAGCGCCATACGACACCTTTGCGCTGAAGAGACTTATACATACCTGGGCGTGCCACAGAGCCGCATTCAGGATGTGACATCTATAAAGGATACTGTCCGAAGCAGATACAAACGTCTCATCCGACAGATTTGGGCTTCCGAACTGTCGGCGAAGAACAAAGTATCTGCAACGAACATGCTTGCCGTCACGGTACTACTCTCTTCATTTGGAGTAGTTCCATGGACGAAGAACGAGCTCAGACCCCTTGATATCGGGACAAGAAAGGTTATGCACATGAACAAAAGCATGCATCTTAAGTCTTCCGTTCCGCGACTGTACATCTCACGCCGTCAAGAGGGTCGCGGAATATTGAGTCTTGAATGTCCTCACAATAGGATTATTCTGGGTACAGCACATAGAGTTGCAAATGGAAGAGACCCTCTTCTTAAAATTGTTAGGAATCACGAAGAAGTGGGCAAAGGAGCGTTTCTGCACAAAGCAGCGGAGGAGGCTGCTGAAACACTCGGACTTGACTTCAGTATTAGGGGTGAGAAAAGTGCATCAAATCTTATCTATCTCGAGTGCTCACTCCTGAAAGCCCGGATTAAGAAAGCACAAGAGAAAAACTTTTGTGAACAGCTCCTCGATAAGAGGATGCACGGTATCTACTACAGAAATGTGAAGGATCAGTCAATGTCTTGTGAGCTAACGTTTGCTTTCCTTAAATCTCCCGGATTAAAGTCTGGTACGGAGGGTTTCATCTTTGCATGCCAAGACGGTGTCATTTCCACCTTAACATACCGTCGCCACATTTTGAGCCAAGACATTCCCAATGATAGCTGCAGGGTGTGCCATGCACACCCCGAGCATTTAGCTTCCATACTATCTAGTTGTCCAACTCACGCGGGAACGACCTACATTCAAAGGCACAATGCGGCACTAAGAGTGCTTTATTACCATCTCTGTCACTCTTACGGCA
>NC_046662.1:103542302-103570250 GCF_010883055.1 Belonocnema kinseyi
GAACCATGTTCGTTATCGAATTTTCGGCACCAGCTGACAAAAACATCATAACCAAGGAGAATGAAAAGAAATAGAGGTATCGAGACCTTATAAGGGAGTTGCCACGATTGTACCCGGAATATTCTGTTAAACTAGTTGACCTTATCATCGGCGCTCTTGGAGATGCCAAGCTTTCACTTGCTAATGGCCTAAAAATCATCCCTGCGTGTCAACAATATGCTAAAATACTTGCGGGAAAAATGCAGAAGGCGGTTGTCCTTGGGTCAATCCGTGTTCTTAGGGTTCACGAGGCTTTTGCTGGATCATAGTATTGATTCCTTTACAGACTGTGCACACTTATCTCACGGTCATGAGACGTGGTTGAGGCTGAAATTTTACCGCGATTGCGCTGGTAGCGGGTGCAATTTTCCAGATTAGCACCCGCTCCCGGCGAAATCCTGCGGTTGTCCTTATGACAAATTTTTAATTATATATATATATATATAATTAAAATTATTTTTTAAGTTCTTCAGGAGTTTTAAATATATTTATAATGATTCCCATTTTGTAATAAAATTTGTGTAAAATGCTGCAAAAAAATTGCCTTTAAAATCTTCCTGATTTTTCTTCAATTTTATCAAATTTTTTAAATTTATGAAATATTTTTGACATTGTAAACTTCCCGAAATAATATATTGCTGAAACCTAAACATCCCGAATTTAAAAATTCTAGAATAACGAAATTCTGGACAGTTTACAGTATTATCGAATTTGAAAATTCCCGAATAATAAAATTCCAGGCGGAATGCTGTCTAATGATAAAATATTCAAGCTAGAAAATTCCCGAATTGCAGAAATTGAGAAAACAGTTTTGTGATCAATATTATTTATTTATTAAAAACACAATAATCAAATATATTTATTATAGAAATGTTATTTAATGTTTAATTTTTTTAAATTATTGTTTTAATTTAAATTTTAAAATAACAATAATTGTATAAAAATATAAATTTAAAACACGTGAGCTTCAAATGATACAAGCTTTGCAGGATTCAATGCAGAATGATTTAACGCGACTTTTATTTTTATTTTTTTAAATAATAATTTTATTTTCGTGAGCGTTTTCTGTGATGTACAAAAATAAAATGCACATTTTCAAACATCTATTTTTATCCAAAAATACATTTGTTCAATTATTGTTATTTTAAATTCAAACAATAATTTTTAGAATCTTTAGACATTAAAAAAGTTTTTTGTTTGGTATAAATATTGTATTATTCTATTTAAAAAAAATTTTTAACAAACTATTTTTTAATTATTCAAATTAGGGAGTCGTGTTACATGGATATTGTACAATTCAGAAATTTTCTGTCGGAAATTCTCAAATTCGGTAAGATTGTAAATTGTCGAGAATTTTCCAATTTGGAACTTTTATATTTCGTCAATGTTATAATTTCGGAATTTTTACAGTGATGTGGGAATTTTATTTTTCGGAAAAAGCGACTGAAAAATCTCGAAAAATAAAATACCCGACACTGTAAAATTCGTAAATTGTAAAATAACCAACTAATAAAATTCCTGAAATTATAAAATCCCGAAATATAAAAGTAGAATTGGACATTTCGAGAAAAATAAAATAAATAACATGCCGGACAATAAGATCTTACCGAATTAAAAAAATTCCCGAAGAAAATGTATTATAAAATATCCGAACTAGCAAATTCCTGAACTTAAACAATTCAAAAAATTGTTTATTAAATATTATCAATTTATTGAAAATACAAGAATCGAATATATATTTCTGGATGAAAAAATTTGTTTGAAAATGTGCATTGTTTTTGGAAAAAATGTAAAAAAGTTCTGAAAAATCGAATTTTTTATTGATAAAAAAAATAATAAAAAAATTGGATATAAATCGAGGATTTCTGGCCAAGAAGGCGACAGGCGCTCGAAAACGAGTAAAAGGATTGTCCAGGCTGTGACATTAGGTACCAAAAGTGAAATTCGAAATTTAAAAAAACCAAAAATATAGTTAGATAGCTCTTGAAAAATGAACCTGAGTCTCCATTTACAGTTTTTCTCTCGGACTGCAAATTTTCCAGTAAATAAATAAAAACTTACTTTTTTTCATTGAAAAAACCATCTTTTTTCACATTCAACTCGCCGTAAGTAATTCGTTTATCACCTAATTAACAAATTTCTTTTTGTATTTTATTCGGGACAGTCTAGCGGAGGCAACAGTGTCCAAAAAGGGTCAAAAGTTAATTTCTAATGTTTTCTTTTTTAATCCGAATGACAAACCACGTTCTTAGACTTTCACATTAAAAAAGTGAGCGAGGAAGTTTGAGGTAAGACAAACTTCAAGCGAAGGAATTTTCTGCCAATGTATTGGCCAACTTTTTGGAAAATTTCAATTCGATTTGATTTTTAGTTCCATAACTAGAGCGTGTTTATTACGAGCTCGCGACGCGACACCACAGGATTTTTCAGGGGAAATCGAATTGAGATTTTCCAAAAAGTTGGCCAATACATTGGCGGAAAATTAGTTCGCTTGAAGTTTGTCGTAACTCAAACTTCCTCGCTCACTTTTTTAATGTGAAAGTCTAAAAACGTCGTTTTTCATTCGGATTAACCGAGAGAAGAACTTTAAATGGAGACTCAGGTTCATTTTTCAAGAGCTATCTAAGTATATTTTTGGTTTTTCAAATTTCAAATTTCACTTTTGATGCCTGACGTCACAGCCTGGACAATACTTTTACTCGTTCTCGAGCGCCTGTCGCCTTCTTGTCCAGAAATTTTCAATCGTTCTTGAATTGAATCCTGCAAAGTTTGTTTCAAAAATTTTATTTGGTAGGTACGAAGAAAATTTAGACAGCACTTTTTTTATTTCAAAGCGCACGTGTTTTTAATAGAATTTTTATAAAATTATTATTCAGGTTTTAGAATGATTCCCATTTTTCCTAACATTTTTGTAAAATCCTGCACACAAAATTGTTTTAAGAGCTTCCAGATTTTTTCTAATATTGTAAATCTTCTCAAATGTTTTGAAATATTTTTAAACATTCTCTTTGAGTTATGTACTTTTTCGAAATAAAAAATCATTTTAAATCTATCCAGAAATTTATATTTTTTTCCTAATATTTCAAAATTCTTGAGAAGCTCCAGATTTTATTCTTTTATTTGAAACATTCAGAAACCTCCAGCTTATTTCATTTTTTCTAAATTAATGCTTATTTAACTGTTCTTTAAGGATCAAAATGAAATACTTTTACCTTCGAAATACAAATAAAAAAATAAAACAATTATAATCGTGACATTCAAAGTTTAAATCTGTCACTCTGAAATTGTGATAATTCATTTTCAAATTGTCTGCTATTGAAAATTGTTTTTTTTTAAATTTCCAAACCAAATAGATTAAAAATGGAATATTTTATACTAAAATAATACTTTAGAAAGATTTTGAAATTGAATAAAGGCGTTCATTTAAGAAGCCATTAATTAGAATGTTTACACGCGTGTCACTACTAAGGCTTTCGAATTAAATTAGATCAAATTTTAACGTTAAAATATGTAAATTATATCATTTTGAACAGATCTAGAATCACCTTGTAAAATCAATCCCTGTTAATTTTTTAATACTCGAACTGCAGTTCAATTTTCAAATTTACTTTCATTTCCCGATTTGTCCCGGTCGCAAGTATAGTTCAATATATAGAACAACTCATTTTTTTGAAATTGTAATTTTTCGGTTCTAACTTACGGCACAATCATTTTATTCTGTGCAAGGTTTTCTACAAATCTTGTTGATAATTTTTACATTCTCATCCAAAATTAGAAGGTATTAGTTTTTTTATGAAAAATGACTTTTTCTTATTTAATCAAATGTCAACGTTCTGAGGCCCCTTGAGTCAGAAAAACAAATTTTTACGTCGGTATCTCTCTGGCGTCTACGTCGTCGTTGTTATTGTTGTTGTGGTTGTCTGTATGTAAAAATTGTACTATTTTTATTTTTATAACAAATATTTTTCTAAAATTAAATTGTTGCAATAAAAGTGTTTTGAAGAGATTTAAAAAAAAAAAATCGGGGAATAATATTAGTATTTACATATAGGTCGACAAAGGTTTGTTTTCCTTAGAAAATTTGGCGAATAAATCCATTCTATTGTTTGACAAATATTTTTTGTAAATCAATATTTTTCACAGAAAATTACCCCGAGTGACCTTCAATTATAATTTTATAAACGTGAAAAACCCACATTTAAATGTTTTCTATGAAAAACACAATCACTGAGTGACAGGACGAAATCGGAAACATTAAGAGTCAATTTATTCAGGAATAAGCTTTTTGAACAAAAATGACCTTGAGTGAACCTTTAATACATATTTGTTAAATTTTACAAAAATCAGGCGTTATTTTCTTACAAAAAAAAATAATTTTTGGGGGGTGACAAATGATCAAAAAATAAATAAAACTTGAAGTTGTACGATTTTAATTTGTAACTAAATAATTTGAAAGGTTTCAATCTAAAATTATCGAACACTTCCATTTAAAAATTCTGATGACATATTTAAATAGCTTTAAATTCGAAATTATACAATATACTGAAGACTACAAATTTTAAATGCCTCAACTATTAAGGCTGTAAATATTTTTGAAATTGCTGCTATGGTGACTGAATAGCACTTGTTCTTTTATTAAGAAATCACAACCAAAATTGTTTTTAAAAGTTTTTAAAAGAGTTTTAAAAACCTTAAAAAAGGTCAGAGGTTTTAATAGTTCAATATATGTGATAGAACCTCTATAAATTTGAAATTAGTTTATACTTTTACACGTTTGAGCTACAATTATTCAATTTTAGAAGTTATAAATTACAATCCTGAAAAAGAAATAAAATGTTTTAATTAATATATATTTAAAAAAAAAAACCTTTCTACAATTCAATCTAAATGCACCTGCAAACATTTAATTTGAAAAGCGTTGAATTCAGGGTATATTTTAAAAAGAAAACTGAAAGCAAAGGATCGACTTTCAAAAGAAGCGAAAGAAAGTGACTCGCTAGATTGCAAATGAACATGGAAAATGGTGTATTTTCGCATTTTTAAATTTTAAATTTAAACTTTTTCGCATTGTAACAATTTCGAATCCCAGAATGTTATTTTTGACCTAACCTATAACATATAACGAAAATTCGGAAAATTCAAACAATAAGGCTGTATTCTGAAAATGAAGCAATTTTAACGTTAAAATTCAAGTTCTTAAACTAAAGGCCTCAAAATTTGCAAATTTTACAATTAGTGTTGTGTAAATCGTATTAGTATCTCAAAAGAGTATAAATAGTTCTTAAATTAGTTTTAAAATTTTCTGAAGTTTACCTTTTTTACATGCCCAGATGTCAAAAAAGCCTACCCAATTTTTTCAAAATTTTAATAACTTATTTTCTAAGAGGAAATCACCCCCGTTTACCAGTGACTGAAATGGATTAAACAAAAATCACCAAGACCCAAGAATAAAAATTTGATGTACAGCGAATTTCTAAATTTTTAATTGTGATTATCTTTAACTTTGTGATATCAAAAATTTCCATACAGTTTTTTTTATTAATATTGTAGGAAAAAATCAAAAAGATCGAGCGCCGAAATTATAATTACCCTACCGAAAAGAATCTTTGAGTATATACTAAAAATTCTTTAGGTCAAAGAATCTCAAAGAAATTCTCCGCAGGCACTCAGGTAGATATTTTTAAAGGTCCAGGAAGCTCGTTTAAATGGTCTGAAGGCTTTAAAATATCCTTTCCGAAATTGAAATAAAAATACGGTCATAAATAACAAGCAGAGAGGCTATCTGAATAGAGTAGCCGACACTCAAAGGTCCTTTGTACAGCTTTAGGATTAAAATTTAGAAGTACATTTTTTTTCATTTCATAGTTAACAGCCTAAAACATAATAATACGGAATCTACGGGTTTCGGTGACTTCAAATATCTAACTTTTTTTTGTAATGCTTAAAATTGGAATTAATAGAACGTTTCTCGTAAATTGAATGAGATACGCCAAAAAAGACAACATTTTTGAATTCAATTAGAAAATTGTATATCAGTATATAAGTTATAATTATAAATAAGTATAATGAAAAAATTCATCAATTAAAAAAAAATGTTAATAATTTGAAGAGAAATTTAAAAAGGGAGAGCAGATTAGCCACGACCAACTACTGTAAATAACTCTGCCCGCCCGGTACGTGACGAATACAAAAATTATATTACCGTCGCACCACTCTTAAAACGACCACTAAAAGGATCTTGAAAAGGACCCAAATCTCTCAAACTATCTCCGAGACTATTTTGTGTCAAATCGGCTTTGTTTATAGACTCAAATGGGCCAAGCTATTTCGCTAAAGAAAACTCAGAGATTTCTTTCGGTAAGGTAGAGCAAATTTTCTGTAATTCTATGGGGACGGCTAAAATATCCCGAAAAATAAAATTCCCAACGCGGTAAAACTGTCTACCCCGACAAATACAATTCCAAATTTAATAAAATTCCTGAACAGTTTATAATATTAACGACTTTGAAAATTCCCAAATAATAAAACTGCTCAAATAAAATTGATTGTTAATCAATATTAATTATTTATTAAAAATACGATAATAAAATATTTTTATCAAATATATTTATGTTAAATATTTAAAGTGTTAAAAATTATTGTTTGAATTTAAAATTAAAATTATACAAAAAATTTTACCGACAAATTAATATACAAAAACATGTGTTTTTCAAAATTAATATTTCGATTTTTCGGAAGAACTTTTGTGATTTAAAAAATACTATATGTATACATTTTCAACAAAAATATCTTATTCAGAAATATATTTTGTTTTAATTATTGTTATTTTAAATTTAAACAATAATGTTTAAACACTTCAAACATTAAAAAACTTGTTTATTTGGTATAAATATTTGATTTTTTCAATTAAAAAAATATATTTGTCAAAGAAAAATGTTTTCAGCCCTTTTTTATCTCGAAATGTCTTTCTATAATAGTTTTTTTAAAATCAAAAATATGATTTTTCGAGAAAATTTTTTTTATAATTAAAAAGAAGACTATATACCGAAAACCTGGATCAAGCTTCGGATCTGAAAAAATTCAGTGATATATACATGTCAAACTTTTCTAACCTCAAAAAATCTTTCTACTGCTTTACCGCCATATTTTACGAAGAATGAGAAAACAAGAATTCGACTTAGTAGTGTGATGAGGGCAGCACCTCGATAGAGCAGAAAATGTGATGTCCTATATATATATAATTTCCCACTCTGACGCACCGTACCGCATCAACGATTATAATATCTTTTATAGGGCTGATTCTGCAATTATGGGACGCCGTCCTTAGAAAGGGCAGGTAGACTTTCTCAATTTGTTCTTTCTTTCTATTCCGTATACCACTTCCGACAGCCGTGGAAAACGGTCCAATACGATATGTCGATGAATATTTTCGTAATATTTCTTCTTCATAGTGATTTTCCTACAATGTTTTATTGCAGGGCTCTTCAGCGAGGGGAAATTCGGCCGCAAATACATATTTACCACATGTCGTCTTGTTTCCACCACCACGTCTCTCTACTCAGCTGTAAGAGTGAGACGGAATTTTTCCGTGTTAAGTGAGGCGGCGTAGTAGAGGAAACGAAACATTTCGCTAATGAGTATTTGGGACCAAATTTCCCCTCTCTCAAGACCCCCCTGGTTTATCGTACAAAAAATACGCGTCAAATTCAAACTGCGCGGCAATACTAACAAAATGGTAGAACAAAGCGGTTGCGTGAGTTGGAAAAAACGGGGAGCTCAAATGGCTAGACCATGTGCTTATTGGTTCATGATTGTATATATCAGTGAGTTCTGACCATGCGTACGTAATAATAACGCAAAAATCAAAGATGGAGGCTACTTTGTTTTTTATATAGCAAGGAGATAATTCATACGTCCATATTTATCATCGACCAACGTAATTATAGAAAGTATAATTTCAAAGAATTGTGCATCTTTGGATTTCCATAAAACGAGGAGTCGACACCTAAAAAATAAAACAAAATGGTTAAAATCTCACTTCAGATAAAGGCAACTCTCGAGAACATAGAAGAGTTAAAACCGTCTGGTCCGGAGTTCCGATGGTACCTAAAATTTACGTGTAATAGTTGCGGCGAGGTGTCCCAAAAATGGAATTATGTTTCTTCAGACAACTATACTCCATCTATTCCAAATAGAAATTCTGTTCATCACTTGACCATCAAATGCAAACTATGCTCCCGGGAGAATTCCACGACAATTATCGAGAATTCCATTAAATCTTACACTGCTGAAGACCTGGGTAAATTCAAGGAAATTGTTACCTTTGATTGTCGAGGTATCACGCCAAACGATTTTTCTCCAAGGGAAGGCTGGATTGTTAAAACTTCCGACGGCGGAAAGGAATTCAGAGATGTTGACCTGAGCGAGGGTGAATGGGTGGAATATTGCGATAAAACCAACAAAGCAGTCGGTATCTATGAAATCGAAAGTAATTTCGAAAGGATTTAGTAAGTCTGAAAGAGTTTTGATCGGTAATTTATTTCTTGTTTAAAGATTGATCAATTAATAATAAGTACGTTTTTCAGAAGATAAACCAATATTATTATTAATTCACCACTGGTGTGATTAGTTTTTATACTCTAATTTACATAGGAAAAGCTTTACATATTTTATGAATTTGTCAAGAAGATTTACGTATCATTGTTATAAGATTAAAAGAAATTGAAATTATGAAAGTATGGCTTCATTCAATTTTAATTAGCTAAATTAATTTATTCACGTGATTAGAAGTGAGTGAATCCACTGCATTAGCTACAAGGTGAATCTCGACTCGGCAAGAGTCCAGCTGCTAAGCCATTTCGAGCGCGCATAGCTCTCAGATAGGTGACCAACTGTGACGTACAACCGGGTTGTGTTTTCGCTGCATTTTATCTAATGTCGAGCGGGAGTTTTGACGCCGAGGATGATTGTGTGCATTTGATGGGTAGGGTCGAATGTCCCCTGCTGAAAACCCCTGTACGGAATCCTTTAAGTCTTGATAATTATCTGCAATACCTTACCTTTTTTTTATAACCTTGAAGATCCAACTAACTAGCGATAGAGCTAAGTCCTAAAACACTTGCGGGTTAGTTCTTCTATGTTCCTTCACATAATTGAATTTACGATATTAAAATTTTGCACCTTCCTACCGAAAAGAATCTTTGAGTATATACTAAAAATTCTTTAGGTCAAAGAAGCTGAAAGAAATTCTCCGCAGGCACTCGGGTAGATATTTTTAAAGGTCCAGGAAGCTCGTTTAAATGGTCTGAAGGCTTTAAAATATCCTTTCCAAAATTGAAATAAGAATACGGTCAGAAATAACAAGCAGAGAGGCTATCTCAATAGAGTAGCCGACACTCAAGGGTCCTTTGTTAAGCTTTAGGATTAAAATTTAGAAGTACATTTTTTTTAATTTAATAGTTAATAGCCTAAAACATAATAATTCGGAATCTACGGGTTTCGATGACTTCAAATATCTAACTTTTTTTTGTAATGCTTAAAATTGGAATTAATAGAACGTTTCTCGTAAATGGAATGAGATACGCCAAAAAAGACAACATTTTTTAATTCAACTAGAAAATTGTATATAAGTATATAAGTTATAATTATAAATAAGTATAATGAATAAATTCATGAATTAAAAAAAAGTGTTAATAATTTGAAGAGAAATTTAAAAAGGGAGAGCGGATTAGCCACAACCAACTACTGTAAATAACTCTGCCCGCCCGGTACGTGACGAATACAAAAGGAACATTATATTACCGTCGCACCACTCTTAAAACGACCACTAAAAGGATCTTGAAAAGGACCCAAATCTCTCAAACTATCTCCGAGACTATTTTGTTTCAAATCGACTTCGTTTATAGACTCAAATGGGCCAAGCTGTTTCGCTAAAGAAAACTCAGAGATTTCTTTCGGTACGGCTACGAAGGAAACCATGCTAGATTCTTTGCAGCATCACCTACGTCAGGCTTGCCCTCTGGGAAGATGTCGATATTGCTCAAATTCCAGATTGGATTGTCACACCATCACCGATGTATATTTATTTAACTTTACGAGAGCCACCACCGCCCAAGCCTTTGGACGTATGGAGCAGAGAGTAGTGGTGGAAATCGAACATATGCTAATTGCGTCGATTTTCCTTCAGTGGACAGGCCTGACCTACATGTTCATTTGTCGTCATTAGGAATAGGGTTCCGAAACTTGAAGAGGGTGTCGATTCTGCGGTTCTGAAAAACTTGTGAGTTTCGGGAATCAAATATTCGACCACGGCAATCGAATCTTCAACTCGCATTATTCCTATTATGAAAGACCGCAAATATTTGAAATTTGATTTAAATTAATACTTAATTTTAAGCTAAATTACTATTTAATGCATTAATCGCATTAGTCGATTCCAATAGATGGAGTCGACTCCAAGAATTGCAATTTTCGTTCACAACGAATCGAAACCTCTGAAGAATCGGGCTCGACTTCGACAACCCTACTTAGGATGTATACACGTTCCCGCAAGGGTTCTGTCAACCCCTGCATGTTCCTGTATAGGTTGGTGTACACTGTACATAATAGTGTCTCAACACCTTATGCTGACCGTGTAACGTTTCTTGTACTAGATCTGGTCCTAGTTCTAGCAAACTGTCCCCAAGTTTTTCTATAATTTTTTTTTCGTTTTCCAGGAATCGATCGAAGGGTTACAGTCACGGTAAATTACGTCTCGCCGTCATTCACGCCGGGGGGTCTGAACTTTTGTCCTCGAATTTACAATACAATTCAATTTCATTTTTAATTTACAAAGTGAATGAAATTTATCTACAACTTAAACCTCAAATTAAAGCTTTATAAAGGTGGAAAAATTTGGAGAGTTTTGAATTAAAATTCATAAAGAATAGAGAAAAACGACAACAGCCAAAATCCCTTCTTCTTTATTTTGAAGAGTGTAAACTCTACTTCGAGTTGTATAATTTGACAATTGTTAATTAAAAATGTCCTTATTCTTATTATTGCATTCAAGAAATAATTAAATATGCCACATTTTGAACACAAAATTTTTTTCTATCAACTTTATTTTCTTCTTAATTTTTAACTACTCATTACTCACTAAACTGTATGAATATTCGTAAATAAAACGCTGATATTTATTTTACAATTATATTTCGTTTTTGGGAAGGATAATGTCTTCCAAGCCCGGCGGGACGTATAATGACCGTGAAGGGCTAGGATCCAGTCGAACAAGATTTATTAGGGCCAGTTTGACTTAGTCTCTTGGCTGCCACTGGCAGTCATTGCAGTCAATGACTGCCTTCTGGTGAGTCCTGCTGTACAGGGTTTTCTAGCAGGTTTTCCTCTCCGCTGGACTTAAGGATTCTAAATGACGTAAATGATACTTTAACAACGAGGATGAACCATATATAAACCTCTGTTCCACCGGGCTCTTAAATTAAAAAATGCATATTATAATGGGTTCTAACGACAGTGTTGTGGTAATTAAATGGACCAGCTTTACAAGATAAAAATAATACAAGAAAGTGAAAAAAGATTGATGAAAATCGGTTAATATTTGCAGAAATAATGTAAATTTTTAAGTGTATATAAAAGTAAAGGTGCGATTAAAAGTTGACACCTACCTTCTAAGTCTCAATCATTAGTTTTCTAGTAAAGAAATTCTGCGAAATCGTTTACAAATTTATGTACTAAGCATTTATACTAATCTCCGATAAAAATGTTCATTTTCACCTTTTTCACTTGAATTTATAATAAATGAAATTTACATAAGATTAAAATGTATTTAAATCAAAGAGAAAATGGGGTTCAAAATATGATTTGTAAATATTATATTCATACATAAACGGTATTTTTTTAGTGCAAAATGTCCATAAATCACGTGATACTCGAGGCTGAGGAACCGTCACGATTTGTCACACTCGAGGGGAAGGGTTTTTCTAAACATTACGTGACAAAGTATATCGAATAAAATTACTTATTTGTTACATTTTTTCATTAGAATATTATTAATAATCAAATTTAAGTAAAAAAGATTCCCTTCTCAATAGGAACGGTGGCGAAGGGATGCAACAATTCGTCACATGACCTTACGGGGGGGGGGCTTAACTCGATTCCCCCATTGGGGGGGGGCACACACAGGATAAAACTGATACCATCACGAGTTTGTGTGTTTATTAATAATTATTTATTATTCTAATTTAACAAATAGCAAATTCCAAAAAACATGATTTTATCATAAAGTAAAAGGTTCAACAGTGATCCCTGGATTTTTCCTGCATTTTTTATGCATTGGGTTAATATAATATTGCCTTGATCTGTCACGCCGGGGGGGGGGGGTGTTAATTTTGTCTATTTTTTAGGAAAAACGCTATCCCCGACTTACAGTTTTTTATATCGAATGAAAGTCAAAAAAAAAATATAAAAATTTATAACATCAAGTTGTGGTAATGGTTAAATCTATTTTTATATAAATTATGCCTTTTAATATGGATATAATTTTCACGTAAAGTGTTAAATGAATGGCAAATGATAGTTTACAAACCTCTCTTGTTTCGTGCAAGAAACTAATCTTAGATAATCAAGCACAGATAGGTGGGCGGTTAAAGTAGGTAGGTTTGTCTTCGATTAATTGTTCATAATATTAAATGCTGTTCGATTGATAAGCACTTGTTCCTACGTTCTTTATTTATTAATGAATAATTTGATTGTAAGTAGAAGCATAATTTAATAATTACTTGAAAATCAGTATTTGTTAAAAAAGTGTTCTCCGCTAATTTTTATCGTTTTAAAGTAATAAATTGTAGGTAACTCTTGATATATTCCATGCACGCACTCAAAAAAATTTTAGCGGAGGCGGGTACCAGATACCATAGAATCAATATTGTCTGAGACGAAAGGTAATGATATTTGAAGTGAATTCCCGATAGGATATAAAGGATAGGATATTTCAATTTTATATTATGCACTAGTTCTGTGAAGCAACACTTAAAAAAATCGGAATAAAATGCAGAGCAGGTAAGTAAAAGACAAACCACAAACACACACTCGCACAGGGTGTCTAAAAAGTTCCGGGGCGGTTGGACATTTCCTCAGGTAGAATATTTTTCAAAAAAATGAAGGTCATTCCTGAAGTAAATTTCAACGAAGAATTCAATGGCGACCTTCATTTTTACCTTGAAGTTGACCTTCATGGCTTTTTGAAGGTCAACTTTGTTTTTTAAATGGAAACCCCCCTTTTTTATATCCGCAATCAATGGAACGGAAAATTCTACGTTGAGGTACGTACCCAAGTCATAGGTCAGTTGTCACGTTCAAGTTCAGTTAGACGTTATTTGAAATTAACAAAGTTTTCCAAGAGGTCAGTGTAATTCTTGAAGTAAATTTCAACGAGGAATTCAATGGTGACCTTCATTTTGACCTTCATGGCTTTTTGAAGGTCAGCTTCGTTTTTTTAAATGGAAACCCCCGTTTTTACATCTGCAATTGATAGAGCGGAAAATTCTACGATCAGGTACGTACCAAAGTCATAGGCCAATTGTAACGTTGAGGGTCAGTTAGAGGTTATTTGAAATTAACAAAGTTTTCCAAGAGGTCAGTGCAATTCCTGAAGTAAATTTCAACGAGAAATTCATTGGTGAGCTCTGTATTGAACTTGGTGATGACGTGGACGTAGTAAATTCAGTTCCCTTTGGGGTGCTTGATTAGCGTGAGTCCCCTTGCCTTTCATGTTTCGGGGTACTTGATTAGCGTGAGTCCTCTTGCCTCTCACGGTTCAGTGAAGATGTTCGAACTGAAAACTTTGTGCTTCTTGACAAAAAGATATACGATTTTAAAAATTAGTTACAGCATTACGAATCATCTCCCTATCAATCAAAGTAGCCTGTTGCAGAATCCGATTCTGCAATTCTTCTAAGCTTTGCGGTTGCGTTGAGTATACTTTGCTCTTTAAATAACCCCAAAGAAAATAGTCCAGGGGCGTCAGATCAGGAGATCTAGCAGGCCGCTCCGTCCTGCTGAAACCAAATATTTTGAAAATTATCGCCTGTAACCTCCCTTATTCTTGGTACAATTTGGTTTCTGAGAAGTTCTTCATATGCACGGGCATTGAAATTACCATCGATGAAGAAAGGGCCTATCATTCTGTCCATCATAATTTCACAAAATTCAACCCGACGATCAGGATCGTCTTCATTGAGCTCTTGTACCAGATGAACTTTGTAAGGATGGAAATTAATGCTTTTTAAAATATTTCGCACTGTCTCAGGAGCAATGTCACACTCATCTCTAGCTCGACGTAAACTAAGGTGTGGGTTTTCAACAAATGCTTAGGCTATGTCCATCTGAATCTCCTCAGATCCTGCAGAGTTTGGCCGACCAGTTCTCTGAAGGTCTTGATAGATCCATGATTTATAAAGCGCCTCACAGTTCTTTCAATTGTTGATTTTGAGACAGGATTTTACCCTTCTCTATTACTAAAAGTGCGATTAAAAGCAAACGAACTTGATCATAAGATCGAAGTCGATCTCCCCAACCACGCGTCATTAATACAGATACCCTCTCTCGTTCCGAAAGTTTAGCCTGCGCCATAATAATCTTTTAGCGAAAGATAGTATGTACACGTAATACGTAAATTTAGTTTCGATTCGTAATATTCGTATGAAAAACGGTATAGGACTTATGGTATCGCCAAAGATATTATAAACGTAGATGCGGTGCGGGCTTAGTTACCCGCGATAAATATAGACGGCGCGTCCGGCGAAAATTGTCAGTTCCCCTCTACCCACCGCTCCCCGGCTATAGCACCCTCCGACAACAGCCACTTGGAGCTCTGTAAGCAACTCTCAGTAGGCCCCTCGAGGCGCACTAACACTAATGGTTACTTAGCTCGAACAATAACAATTTGGATTGAAAGTAAATTGCCAATTAAAACATTTTTACATTTATAACTTTGCAAAACATGGTTCTTTTAATAAATACCACAAATAAAAGTCGATGGATAATTTCTATTACGGTTTCATATATTTCCTACTATTTCTAAAACTATTACTTGTAATTTTCATTTTATATATTGTCTGTATATAGTTCCTTAATATTATTTATTTTTATTTTTGTGGTCTGCAATTTCTATGGATTTTTTTAGACTTTTATAAAAATACAATTATAATTCCAAGTGATATGAAAATTGTTCTTTCGGTTTTTAGATGTTAAGACGACAGTTTCAAGCCAGATTACGTTTCGCATTGGCAAACAAAATGAGACGAACAGAATTTCACTGTCATATTCATAAAAAATATCATGTTTCATAAAATATATTTTAAAATAAACTTAAAATTATTATATTTACTACAGCTTACTCGAAATATGTATAATTCCAATCATTTGTTAAGTTTTTCAGATCTTTTAAATATATTTATAATGATTCCCATTTTGTCGAAAAATTTGTGTAAAATTCTGCAAATAATGCCTCAAAATCTTCAAGATTTTTTTACAATCTTATAAATCTTTTAAAATGTTTGAAATATTTCCGACACTGTAAACTTCCCGAAATTATAAAATTCTGAAACCTGAAAATCCCGAATTTAAAAATCCTAGAATAATGAAATTCTGGACAGTTTACAATATTATCAAATTTGAAAATTCCCAAATAATAAAACTCCAGGCCGAATGCTGTCAAATGATAAAATATACAAACTAGAAAATTCCCGAATTGCAGAAATTGAGAAAACAGTATTGTGGTCAATATTATTTATTTATTACAAATACAATTATCAAATATTTTTATTATAGAAATTTTGTTTAATGTTTAATTTTGATAAATTATTGTTTTAATTTAAAATAAAAATAATTGCATAAAAATGTGATACAAACATAAATTTAAAAACACGTGAGCTTCAATTAAATCCAAATTTACAGGATTCAATTCAGACTAATTTAACGCGACTTTTATTTTCATTTTTTAAAATAATAATTTAATTTTTGCGAGAGTTTTCTGTAATGTGCAAAAATACAATGCACATTTTTAATCAACGTTTTTTATTCAAAAAAAGACATTTAAAATGTTTTTTCTTTGGTGTAAGTATTTTCTTATTCTATTAAAAAAAATTTGTTAACAAAATATTTTTTAATTGCTCAAATTAGGGAGTTGTCTAGCCCGGATATTGTATAGTTCGGAAATTTTCTGTCGGCAATTCTCAAATTCTGTAAAATTGTAAATTGTCAAGAATTTTCCAATTCGGAACTTTTATATTTCGACAATGTTATAATTTCGGAATTATTGCAGTGATGTGGGAATTTTATTTTTCCGAAAACGCGACTGAAAATCCCGAGAAATAAAATTCCCGACACTGTAAAATTCGTAAATTGAAAGATAACCAAAGAATAAAATTCCCGAAATTATAAAAGTCCCGAAATATAAAAGTCGACTTGGAGAATTCACGAAAAATAAAATTCCGGACAATAAGATATTACCGAATTTGAAAAATACCTAAATAAAATGGCTGAATTATAAAATATCCGAACTAGAAAATTCATGAATTTAAACAATTCAAAAAATTGTTTTCTTATATGTTATGTATGTATTGAAAATACAATAATCGAATATATATCTCTGCATGAAAAATTTTGTTTGAAAATGTGCATAGTATTTGAAAAAAATATATAAAAGTTCTGAAAAATCGAATTTTTTATTAATAAAAAAAAAAATAAAAAAAAATTTTGATATAAATCGTTGTTAAATTGAATCCTGCAAAGTTTGTTTCAGAAATGTTCTTATGTAGGTACGAAGAAAATTTAGGCAGAACATTTTTTTCCTTCAATAAGCGCACGTATTTTTTAATGTATTTTTTAATACAATTTTTATAAAATTATTATTCAGGTGCCGGAGATTTCATTTTTTGGGATTTTTTTCAGCGGTGCCATATTTTTATACCTCCTCTTAAAATTATGTAATTTTTTAAAATAAAAAGTCAACATTTCAAAACATTTTTAAATCATCAAAAGTATCAATTCTCTATTAAATTATTTCAAATCTATTTAAATTATTTTAAAAATTTTTCGGAACTCTTAAATGTCTTTTACACTGATTGTTATTTATCCTAACATTTTTGTAAAATCCTGTTCTTTAAGAATCAAAATGAAATATTTTTACCTTGGAAATACAGATAAAAGAATAAAACAATTATAATTATAACATTCAAAGTTTAAATTTGTCACTCTGAAATTGTGACAATTCTTTTTCAAATTGTTTACTATTGAACATTGTGTTTTTTTTAATTTCCAAACTAAATAGAATAAAAATGGAATATTTTATACTGAAATAAGAGTTCAAAAAGATTTTGAAATTGAATAAAGGCGTTCGTTTAAGAAGCCATTAATTCTAACGTTTACACTTGTGTCACTACTAAGGCTTTCGAATTAAATTAGTTCAAATTTTAACGTTAAAACATGTAAATTATATCATTTTGAACAGATCTAGAATCATCTTGTAAAATCAATCACTGTTAAATTTTTAATACTCGAATTGCAGTTCAAATTTATTTTCTTTTCCCGATTTGTTCCGGTCGCGAGTTTAGCTCAATGTTTAGAACAACTTTCATTTTTTTGAAATAGTAATTTTTCGGTTCTAACTTACGAGACATTCATTTTATTCTTTGAAAGACTTTTCTACAAATCTTGTTGATAATTTTTACATTCACATCCAAAATGAGAAAGTATTAGTTTCTTATGAAAAATGACTTTTTCGGATTTTATCAAATGTCGAAGTTTTGAGGCCCCTTGAGTCAGAAAAACAAGTTTTTACGTCGGGGTATGTTTGTCTGTCCAGCGTCGTCGTTGTTGTCTGTACACCGGATAACTTTCGAAAAACTGGTCGGATTGAATTGGACTTTGACTTTGATAACTTTTTTTGATAAAATCAAACTTACCAAAGTTAAAGGATTTTTAAAATCCAAAAAACCAAACGAAAATGGACATTTAAAGCAAAAAAATCTTGATATGGAAAAAAGTCAAGAGGCGAAAAACGCTACTTTTTCAAGGCCCCATGATTATTTTATCACATTCTCATCCATAATGAGAAGAGTCTTATGCGAAAAATGAATTTAGCGAATTTCATGAAATTTCGACGTTTTGAGGCTCCTTGAGTCAGAAAAACAAGTTTTTACGTCGGTACCTGTGGGTCTTTCTGGCGTCAACGTCGTCGTTGTTATTGATGTTTTGGTTGTCTGTATATCGGATAACTTTTTTTCAGTTTTTTCATTTTAAGAATTGTATGTAAAAATTGTACTATTTTTATTTTTAAAACAAATATTTTTCTTCAATTAAATTGTTGCAATAAAAGTGTTTCGAAGAGATTTTTGAAAAATCTTTCGGGGAATAAAATTAGTATTTATAGGTCGACAAAGGTTTGTTTTCTTTACTAAATTTGGCTTTCGTCTAAATTTTTCCAGTTGTTTTTACTACAGTACAATTTACGTTTGTATCTCGGGCGAAGAAATCCATTCTATTGTTTGACCAATATTCTTTGTAAGTCAATATTTTTCATAGAATATTACCCCGAGTGACCTTCAATTATAATTTTATAAACGTAAAAAAACCACATTTCAATGTTTTCTATGAAAAACACAATCCCTGACAGAACAAAATCGCAAACAATAAGAGTCAATTTATTCAGGAACAAGATTTTTGAACAAAAATGACCTTGAGTGAACCTTTGATATATATTTGTTAATTTTTACAAAAATCAGGCGTTATTTTCTTGACACAAAAAAAAACAATAATAATTTGTGGGGTGACAAATGATAAAAAAATTAATAAAACTTGAAGTTGTACGATTTTAATTTGTAACTAAATAATTTGAAATGTTTGAATCTAAAATTATCGAACACTTTCCATTCAAAAATTCTGATGACATATTTAAATAGCTTTAAATTTGACATTATTCAATATACTGAAGACTACAAATTTAAAATGTCTCAAATATTAAGGCTTTAAATATTTTTGAAATTGCTGTTCTGGAGACTAAATAACGCTTATTCTTTTGCTAAGAAATCACAATCAAAATTGTTCAAAAAGTTTTTAAAAGAGTTTTAAAAACCTTAAAAAAGGTCAGAGGTTTTAATAGTTCAATATAAGTGATAGAACCTCTTTAAATTTGAAATTAGTCTATACTTTTTCATGTTTGAGCTACAATTATTCCATTTTAGAAGTTATAAATTACAATTGTGAAAAACAAATAAAATGATTTAATTAATTTAAGTTTAAAACAAAAAACCTTTGTACAATTCAATCTATATGCAGCTGCAAACATTTAATTTGAAATGCGTTGAATTCAAGGTATATTTTAAAAAGAAAACTGAAAGCAAAGGATCTACTTTTAAAGGAATCGAAAGAAAGTGACTCGCTGGATTGCAAATGAACATGGAAATTGGTGTATTTTCGCATTTTTAAATTTTAAATTAAAACTTTTTCGCGTTGGAAGAATTTCGAATCCCAGAATGTTATTTTTGACCTAAACTATATAACTTATAACGAAAATTTTGAAGATTCAAACAATAAGGCTGTATTCTGAAAATGAAGCAATTTTAACGTTAAAATTCAAGTTCTTAAACTGAAGGCCTAAAAATATGAAAATTTTACAATTAGTGTTGTGTAAATTGTATTGGTATCTTAAAAGAGTATAAATAGTTCTTAAATTAGTTTTTAAATTTTCTGCAGTTCACCTTTTTTACATACCTAGATGTCAAAAAAGCCTACCCAATTTTTTCAAATTTTAATTACTTATTTTCTAAAAGAAAATCACCCCCGTTTACCAGTGACTGAAGTGGATTAGAAAAAAATCGCCAAGACCCAAGCATAAAAATTGGATGTGCAGCAAATTTTTAAATTTTTAATTGAGATTATCTTTAACTTTGTAATATCAAAAATTTCCATACACATTTTTTTATTAATACTGTAGGAAAAAAGCAACAAGATCGAGCGCCGAAATTATAATTAGAGCAAATTTTCTCTAATTCTATGGGGACGGCTGAAATATCCCGAAAAATATAATTCCCGACTCGGTAAAACTCTCTGTCCCGAATAATAAAATTGCAAAACTAATAAAATTCCTGAACAGTTTATACTATTAACGAATTTGAAAATTCCCAAATAATAAAACGCCCCAAATAAAATTGTTTCTTAATCAATATTAATAATTTATTAAAAATACGATCGTAAAATATTTGTATGAAATATATTTTTGTTTAATATTTAAAGTGTTAAAAAATATTGCTTGAATTTAAAATTAAAATTATAACATAATATTTTACCAATAAATTAATATATAAAAACACGTGTTTTTTAATTAACATTTCGATTTTTCAGAAGAACTTTTGTGATTTAAAAATTACTATATACATTTTCAACCAAAATATCTTATCCAGAAATATGTTTTGTTTTAATTATTGTTATTTTAAATTTAAACGATTATGTTTAAACGCTTCAAACATTTAAAAAGTTGTTTCTTTGGTATGAATATTTGATTATTTCAATTTAAAAAAAAAAAATATGTCAAAGAAAAATGCTTTCATCACTTGTTTATCTCGAATTGTGTTTCTATAATACTATTTTTTAATTTAAAAATATGATTTTTCGAAATTTTTTTTTTTATAATTAACAAAAGACTGTACCGAAAACCTGGATCAAGCTTCAGATCTGAAAAAATTCAGCGATACATACATATCAAACTTTTCTGACCTCAAAAAATCTTTCTACTGCTTTACCGTCATATTTTACGAAGAATGACAAAACAAGAGTTCGACTTCGTAGTACGATGAGGGCAGCACCTAGATAGGGCAGAAAATGTGATGTCCTATATATATATTTCCCCACTCCGACGCCCCGTACCGCATCTACGTTTATAATATGTTTGGTATCGCCTTAGGTATTGACTTAGGTATCGAAAAACGGTATAGGACTGTATAACTCTTCGGGGAGGAACAGAACTCTCACTAGAACATCTGGATCTTTTAATGAAAAATTCCCTTAGGATTTTACAATATTCAAAACGCTGTAACCAAGATCAATGCATAGCTCACCAATGAATTTCTCGTTGAAATTTACTTCAGGAATTACACTGACCTCTTGGAAAACTTTGTTTATTTCAAATAACCACTAACTGACCTTGACCGTCACAATTGACCTATGACTTGGATACGTACCTGAACGTAGAATTTTCCACTCTATCGATTGCAGGTGTAAAAAAGGGGGTTTCCCTTTGAAAAAACAAAGTTGACCTTCAAAAAGCCCTGAAGGTCAACTTCAAGGCCAAAATGAAGGTCACCATTGAATTCCTCGCTGGAATTTACTTCAGGAATTATACTGACCTCTTGGAAAACTTCGTTAATTTTAAATAACCTCTAACTGATCTTGAATGTTACAATTGACCTATGACTTGGGCATGTACCTGAACGTAGAATTTTCCGCTTTATCGATTGCAGATGTAAAAAAGAGGGGTTTTCATTAAAAAAAAACAAAGTTGACCTTCAAAAAGCCATGAAGGTCAACTTTAAGGTCAAAATGAAGGTCACCATTGAATTTCTCGTTGAAATTTACTTCAGGAATGACCTTCACTTCTTTTAAAAATATTTTATCTGAGGAAATATCCAACCGTCCGGGACTTTTTACACACCCTGTATATGAGCACGTTAAAGCAAAAGAGAGGCTCCTGCGGGCTGCGAGGGAAAAGAAAATTGCAACTTTTTAAGCGCGAATGCGAGTCTCATGGGTTGCTGAAAGCAAAAGAGAAATAAGTTTTCGATGAGAGCAAACGTGTACTTCAGTCTCATGGGTTGTTGAGAACAAAAGAGAAACAAGTTTTCGATGAGAGCAAAACGTGTACTTCAGGAATTTCAGGGTTGCATTTTTACTTTTCAGGTACACTATTAAAATAGTATATAACCATTTCCCGTTCTTCCTGCCACACACTTTATAAGAAATAGTTTAAGCAATTAAATGGATGCCTCCTAATATTGAATATATTGAGTGAGAAGCTCAAACTCTAATTATTATTATTTTAATCTCCTAATCTCAAAAAACATAATAATAGTAAATTTAAATTTAAATGATCTAAATTGTAATAATTTGGTATAATGGACGATATTAATAATATTAATGTTATTCTAAAAATAGGGGATAATAAATAAAATATGTAATTTGAATTTTTAATTGAAAATAATTTTATTGCATCTCTAAATGGTTGTAAAATTCCTATAAATCTAACTTTATTTGGCCCTTTTCGAATTTAAATATATCCTAGTATTTTTCGTTTTAATAAAGTTAAAAAAGCTAATTTTAATAATGTTATTAAAATTAATAATAAATTTTAAATAAATTAATTAATTGCATAATTGTTAATTAGTATATAGAGTATTAAATTTATTATTAAATGAATTTGTTTCATTGTATAAATTCTACGTATTTTAATATATTAATTATATAATATAACATTATATATATTTAATTTCTGAAATTAATACATTTTTCTGTCATAATACAAATAATAGTATTAATGATAGTAAGTAAAACGTTAGTTTACATAATTTATTGTATCATAATCCTTTATTCAGGCATATCATTTTCTAATAAAAAATTTTAATTACATTTTATTTATGAAGTTTAAATTTATTATACTATTTTGTCGTATTAGAAAAAGATTTTATAATTTCAACTTTAGAGGTTAATAGTTTTATTAACTTAAAATTATTAAAATTAATTTGATTAAACTTTTAGATTCATAATCTGATAATAGAAGCACGATATTCTTGATTATATTAAATAAAAATATTTTTATTACATAAAAGTTCAAACATTTTAGTGCTTAAACACTTAAATATAAAAAAATATTAAACATTGAATAATACATTGTAATTATTAAAAAATTAAAAGATGCAAAGTTTATAAAAAATATATATTTCATCCAATTATTACTTATATTAATTAATAAATTATTACTAATTATTACTAAATAAATTTAATTTAATATAATTATTAACAAAATTAGATAATAAAAAATAAATATTTTTTTATTAATTATTAAAATTAATAACATTCTTCTTATATGGTTAATAGAAGATATTCCTATAATTGTATTGTATTGTATATTTAAACACCCTATCCTTAATCTAAGTTATCCGCTACTTATCTACTAATGTTTCGCCTTACTTAAAAAATTAAATTAAATAATAACAACAAAAAATAAAACTAATAATTCTAGTAATGAACGATCTTCCAGGGCTTCCATTTGCTTTTACCATAAAAACAAACATTTTCCACGATTTTAAATTTAACTTTGGTTTTTAAATTCCTTTTTCAGGCTCCAACGTTTGGCTCTGCCCTATTCCCTTACTTTCCCTTATTTCTTCCAATTTCTTCATCCACATCACTCCCTGTCCATTACCATCCAAAATCCACCTTACACACTCATCAACGCTCAACTGCCCATCTTCCTCTCCTGTGCATCTCTCTAAGACCTGTGCCCATGACTCCAATTCGTATCCGCATACGCTACATAGATTCTTCTCTTCATCCATCCAATATCTATAAGCACTCACTCCTTCTCCCATTCTGAACCGTACAACACTACTCCATTTTTCTTCCTTTTTAATTTTTTGCAGATATTCTGGTTCCGTCAATCCTTTGACCATCCTATACCATCTATTGTACCTCGAGTCTATTATCTTTGCCCACCTCTCTTCTCCTTGTTTAACTAATAACTCTAACTCTATATCCTGCCACTCCGTAACACCTTTATCATTTTTCTCCTTTCTTCCTCCCATTTTGAATTTCCCAAATTACCTCTCGCTTCGTTGTTCCTAATTTCGCCGAAACATGCTTGTTTAATTCTACTTCCCTCTCCCCTTTTTAGCTTCTCTTCAAACCTCCATGCTCTCTTAATTTGTCTAGTCACCATATTTCCTCTTCCTAACTCTTCTCTTAACATGTATCCTGGGCAACTCCAGATAACCCCTATTACCCACCTCAAAAATCGCTCATGCATGCTTTCTACTTTCCTATGTTCCTTCCATCCCCCAATCTGCACTCCATAACACAACACCGCCCAAACCAACGCATCAAACAACCAGACCCTCATTCTCCAATCGTCCTTAAACCTTATCTTTCCTATGCCCCATACTTGGCCCAATACTTTACTCGCACATTCAATTCTTTTCCTCACCTGCAGCTCGTTTCCCCCTCCTGTCTCAAACCAAAAACCTAAGTGACAGAATTCCTCCACCCTTTCCACTATTTGTTCGTTCATCTTCCAAACGTAATGTATTATGGTGTTTCTCTTTCTGAAACACATCACCTTGTTCTTCTCTACGTTCACCGTCAGATCCTTTGCTCCCACATACTCTTCAAAAATTCTCATCATTAAATTCATCCCCTTCTCGTTGTCTGCTAACAAAACTACGGCATCCGCATAAGCTAGAGAGTATATTTTGCTGTTACCCAATATCGTCCCCCCTTTTCCTTTCCTCTTTAGCATCTCCTCTAGATCTGCCAACAGCATATTAAACAGGAGCGGACTCAAAGGGCACCCTTGCCTTAGACCTCTATCTATCCATAATACCTCTCCGTTTTCCTTTCCTATCTTCACCCTAATCCTGGTTTTAGTAAAAATTTCCTTTACCCTTTCCACCAGCCTTTCTTCTATTCCCCTCTCTTTTATTGCCTGTCATAACACTTTTCTGTTTACCGAATCAAAAGCTGCTTTAAAGTTCACGAATAACGCGATTAGTTTGCCTCTCTTTTTCCCTAGATTTCTGTTAACCTAGTAGTTCAGTACGTAAATGCTGTGAATGGTTTCCCTGTCCTTTTCTGAAACCCGTCTGATTGTGTGGAATACTTTCTCTTTCCTCTATCTGGCTCTTTAACCTCTTTCTTACAATTTCTGTATATATTTTGTAGACAACTGGCATGAGAGTGATCCCTCTGTACTCCCCTTTCTTGACAAGTGGTACCACCAGCCCTGTCAACCATCTTCTGGCCACCCTTCTCCATTCCATACTTTGTTGCAGATCTCCCGAAGTCCTTCCCTTACCCCTTCTCCTCCATACTTCAACGCTTCGTTCTCCATACGATCTTCTCCTGTAGCCTTGTTCCTTTTTAATCTATTTATTGCCGCATCCACTTCTTCTCTCGTTATTCTAATCCCTACCTTCCTTTCTCCTAGTACTAACTTTCTATTTTCCCCTATTATCCTATTTCGTTCTCCCCTTAACAGCCCCTTGAAATAGTCTGTCTACTCACCCAACTCTATTTCTTCGTTCACGCACTTCTTTCCTCCTCTTTCCTTATTTATCACATCCCAAACCCTACCCTCTTTGGTCGCTTTTTCTATTTCTTCCTTGTGCTTTTCCTTATCCCTTCGCTTTTTCCTTTCTAGCAACCTCTCATGTTCCCGTTTTTTCCTATTGTACTCCCCCTTCTCCATTTCCCCTGTTCTCCATTTTCTTACACACTCTTTCATTCTCTCTTTACTCTCCTTACATTCCTCATCCCACCAGCCTCTCTTTTCCCCTTCTCATTCTGTTTTTGTACCTATCTCATCCCTTACCTTTTCAATCGACCCCTTCCATCTTTCCATTAACGAGTCTACCCCCTCCTCTTCTATCAACCTAATCTTCTCTTTTTCCATTTTTTCTTTAAACTCTTTCAGTTTATCTACCTCCCAGGCTCCTATTTTCTTGTTCCTTTCTCTCCCTCTTTCCTTTCTCCAACTGCCTCGCTTCTTGCCACCACTTTTCAGTGAAGCTATTACCGGGAAATGCTCGGACCCAATCTCATTACCCACTTCCACGAAACTTATCAAATTCCTCATTCTTTCTTCCGCCAGGATGTAGTCTATCACTGTCTCTCCCTTCCCTACAAATGTGATTTCTCCTTCCTCATCTCCTCTCATATTACCATTACAAATAGACCATCCTGTTTCTCCTATTATGTCTAGTAACCTCCTCCCCTCCCTGTCTATCTCCCTATGTCTGGAACTCCTTACATATGTTTCTTTTTCTCTATCCCAAATCCCTCCCCCTTGTTCGCCAGTCCATGCATTCAAATCACCTCCTATTAAAACTAACGCTTCTTTCTTTTCCTCCATCCACTTCTTAATTGCTCTCCAACCTTCCTCTTCCCCTCTTCTTCTATATACACAAACCACCGCTATTCTGACTTTTCCAACTATAATTCTTCTTACCATTGTACCATCTTTATCGTTCCTTTCCCCCTCTTTTTCCTCTTTTACTGCCAATTCTTTTCTCATACCTGACATCGTTCCGCCCATCCTTTCGGTAACATTCTTTTCATCCCCTTCCAGTCTCTCTCATCCGCCCATGTTTCACTCATCATTATTACATCCCATTTTGTCACTTCCCCCCAAAACCCCTTGTCCTTGTTTTTTAATCCTGAGACATTCCAAAACGCCACCTTTACAAGACCATTTTCTCCTCCTGTTCCTCCTGTTCTCCCACTTAGCCCTTTTATTATTTTGTAAACCCCGACTCATTTCCTTGCTTCGTATTAACCTGTTCTTTATCCGTCTCTTTTCCTTGCGTTGTTTGCCAAGTTCGCAACTCTTCTATTTCTTCGTCCCAGGTCCTCATCACACCGTTCACCCAAATTCTATCCCTTCCTATTATTACCTTGTTACCTTTCCTTCTTTCTGCCCATGCCCTCTACTCAATCAACCATTTTCTTCTCCTTTCCTGCCATGTCAGATCTTCTTCAATTCTCTCTGAACTTCCTTTAACAACTTCTTTTTCCCTATGACTTCAAACCTCTCTTCCTCACACCCTAATGTCACTAAAAACATGCCTTCACTCCCTTCCCTCATTCTTCCTACCCTCTTTACCCCTTCTACTATAATTTTTGCTCCTATATCTTTCATCAACTTCTTAACCTCTTCTTCTCCCGTTTCACTATTCACTTTCAGCCCTTTGACCATCACGTTCTTTTTCCTCTTTGCTCATTGCTCCCCTTCTATTTGTTTTTCGATCTGTGACAATCTATTACGCAGTCTCTCATTTTCTACTCGCACGCCTACTCTAACTTCTGATGTATCCTGGCTCGCTGTTAACTCAACCCTTTTTCTCTCAACACTCACTTCTATCTTACTCACTCTCTCTCTCTTCTATTAACCTCAACTCTTGTTTCCTATTTTCATGAAATTCTTTTTGCTGATTCTCTAAGCTTTCCATTTTTTGTCAGCAAGTTCCCTTCCCCTTTCTCTCTTTCCGGCGTTTTACTTTTTATCCTTTTCTTTGAGCTTTTACCTCCCTCCAACTCCTCGCGCTTTTCCCTTTTTTCTTCTGCCGATTTTTCTCCTCCACTAATCATTCCCTCGCTGCTTGCTGCACTCGCCCATTTTCGCCAGCTGTCAAGCATTCGTATCGTACTGTTACCCCTCCCTAGGCCTGCTGCTGTTGCCGCGGTTCCCTCACTCCTAACCGGCGACTTGTACCGCTCGTCGTCACTGCTTTCGCAGCTTGCCTCGATACCAGTGATCCCAGATCTGCAACGAGATGCGGTCCAATGCTATGACAGGGCTATGTCCGTGTGAATATAGTAGAAAACGCTGTAAATGACTGAGTTGCGCGCGCAACCCATTTCTCCTCTTCTGAATTTGAAAACTCGAAAATGCACGATTGCCGGTCGGAGCACTTCGGCGATTCTATTTATATATCTATCTGCTAACAGCTAACTGCTTTGAAATAAATTCAGGAGATTGGGATTTTCATATTTCCAGATTTCGATGCTGACGATTCTCATGATTTGAAAAGATCGCGCGCCTCTTGATATGCGTATATTTGAAGGTTATGTTATTTCATGTATAAAATA
>NC_046662.1:103570350-103574874 GCF_010883055.1 Belonocnema kinseyi
AACTCCTCAAGGGACTTCATATACTTTAATACCTTTTATATCCTTATTGTAAATCGATGTTGTTGATATGCTGTTGGTGTTCTTCCGCCTGAGTTGGTTTTATATTGTATAGTGGATATTTCCCAGTGGAGATGACTTACTTCAGACAAAACAATTAAAGGAATAGATGTTAGATCCTTGATTAAAGATAAAACTTTCAAGGTTTCGAGAATATAACACTCTCCTCATCAGGAATAAAACTTCATTAAGGTCGATTTAAGTTATAAACTTAAAAGAATCATTCTCTCAGGTTCTAATTCTCAATTAATTAGTCTTTTAAAAAATAAATAAATAAAAACATTTTTTTATAATAAAAGTATTGTGAAATTTAATGAGATAGTTATTAAAATTAAACGACATGAGAACAAACCAAAGAAAATTTGACATTTTGTTGCAAATAAGGTTAGAAAATATAATTCAATTGTTATGTTACCTGGATGTCATTTTTTATGTTTGTTAAAACATTTTGTTATGAAATTTTCGGTTAGGATTAATCTTGCGTCAAAATTGTGAAGAATTCTCAATTGTATATCAGTAAAATTATTTCAAAAATTAAGAAGCAGAAATTTGCGTTCTGCTCGACATATATAAAAAATGTGTGTAGATTGAAATTTAAATGATTAATAACAGTGGAACGTTAAAAATCTTATTAATTTAGATAAGAATATTAAAAAGTTTAAAGCTAGAGAAGAATTCTTAAGTAGTTATCGAAGTCATGGGCTAATGCCAAAAAATATCACAAATGCTACGAACAATGTTAAGAATCTACATTTTTTTAGTTTTTCTGCTAAGAACCATGTCAATTTCATGGTGTAGATTCTTTGAAACGTCGTTTATTGAATGACGAGATTAAAGATTTAAACTGTCACTTAGAATTTCTTAAAAATACTCTTAACAATACTAAAATCAAGTTAAGAAATGTTTTACCTTCTAATATTTATACAAATATTTTACAAAATCAATATAATGTTTCAAATGCTGTGCAATAAAAAAAAACGTCTTAATAAAAAATATGAAAATTTAGTTCGCAATAGTAAAATTGAGCAGATTAACATTAATAAACGTAAAGACAAAATTAATTAAGATTTTCAGGACCCTTGGATAATTAACTATAGCAATGTTACAATTCCGGTCATAGAATTATAAATTCATCACAACATTTCATGAAAAGAAAAGAAATTTCATCTGTTGATAGAATATTTGCAAAGATTATTTAAAAACCCAAATTTTTCATCAAATCGAACAAACAATTACTTAACACATGCAGATAAAGGCAATGTTACAGTTATTCTTAATAAAGATTCTTATATTAACAAAATAGATGAATTATTAAATTATATCACACTACATGAAAAGTTAAATCTTAATCCAGAAATTGAACTGAAAAGAGAAACCCCTATATTATTGGACTTTTGGAGAACTAGGGGTTATTTGGGAGAAAAAATAGAACGAAAGGATATTTTGGTTCACAATACAAACATCCCAAGAATATATGGTTTACCTAAAATACATAAACCGATTTGTCCTGTGCGTCCTGTTGTTTCTTTAATTAATTCTCCAACTTTTAAAATAACAAAACTTTTTAATAACATATTTAAAGAATCCTTAATTACTCCAAAAACACAAGTAAAAAATTCTTTTCAATTCAAAAACAGAATCACTAAACGAATTATACCTTTAGATCACATTATAGTTTCACGAGATGTTTCATCTTTATTTACAAATGTTCCAATAGAATTAGTTAAAAATAGTGTTCTCAGTAGATGGATAAATATAAAAAATTATACTGACTTACCATTAAATGAATTTGAAAAAGGAATAGAATTCTTAATGACGAAAACAGTTTTCCAATTTAACAATGATTATTATAGACAGGTTCATGTTACTCCCATGGGCTCTCCAATTTCACCTGTTTTGGCAGATTTAGTCATGAAAGACTTAGAAAATACTTTTAATATTAATTTAGGTTTCAATCTACACACATTTTTTTAGATATCTTGATGACATTTCATGATTTTACCAAAAAAACAAATTAAAGTACGTGTTATCAAAATTTAACTCTTATCATTCAAGACTAAAATTTACTTATGAAATGGAAACTGATAATTCTTTACCTTTTTTAAATGTTAAAGTCATAAAAACTAATGATGGAACTATCATTACTGATTGGTATAGGAAGGGCACTTATTCAGGTAGATACATAAATTTTCTTTCTAACCATCCAATTCAACATAAAATAGCTACTGTTAAAAATGTAGTTGACATTATTAAGTACCGTAAGTAAAATATACTCAAAAATACTTATTCGTGGGGGAATGAAAAGAACAGAAGCAAAGATTTGGGAAGTCCAAAGTGGGTTTACGCTAGGAAGGTCATGTACGGATCAAATATTTAGCTTAAGGCAAATAACAGAAAAAAGTTTGAGAGTAGGAAAAAAAGTTTTCTGTGCATTTGTTGACCTAGAAAAAGCTTTTGACAAGGTAGATAGAAGTAAACTTTAGGGAGTCCTGAGAGAGTATAGAGTCAATGGATGGCTCCTACAAGCTATAAAAACAGGTATACAGGTAGCTAAGCGAATGTAAGAGTGAATAGAAAATTAAGTGACTGTTTCGATATTATTCAAGGAGTTAGACAAGGATGCATTATGTCTTCATGGTTATTTATATTATTTATGGACAAGTGTTTAAGAATGGCTCTTTTTGACGAAGAGGGTGTGGATCTCGAAACATTAAAGGTACGTGGGTTAGCGTTCGCAAATGATAACGTTGTTATGGCAGACTCTATCGAAGACTTACAAAGAATGTTGAATAAACTAGATGCAAGCATGAAGAGCATGGGCATCAAAATTAACGCAAATAAAACAAAAAGTTATGGTGTTCGAAGGAAAGAGTGAGAAAACACTATGCAATATTTTATTAAATGATGAGAGAATTGAACAAGTTGATAAGTTCGTATACCTTGGTAGCTTATTTACTAGGGACGGGAAGATAGATGAGGAATTAGATAGACGCAGAAACGAAGGTAAGAAGGTAATTGGTAGAGCAGGTCCCCTTATCAGAAGTAAAAATATATCAAATAGAGCTAAAATGGCAATACATAATTCTATATTTGTACCGACCGTAATATACGGTAGCGAGACATGGACTTATCAAGAAAAAGATAAGAGTAAAATTAACGCAACTGACATGAGATTCATGCGCATAATATGCGGGAGAACTCTGTTGGACAAAGTAAGTAACGACCCGTGTTGAAATAATTCATGGTGCTATACTGTTCCAGCCTAAACCGCCACGAGTCTATACTGTCATCTCGAGCAACTATCCTGGGGCAGTGCGCAAATGTAACGTTCCAATCGACTAGCCGCTACCTACAACAGCGGTACTAGTGCGTTCTAGTGAATCTAGTAAAATCTAGTAGATCTAGATGCGACCTAGATTGCATATTTAATAATAATTTTTATAATTATATCATTTTTGACATAAAAGCACTATGAGTTACATTGAGAATATTAACAAATTCCACATTTTTAAAGAAAAATGGAATATAGCTCGTATGTGCTTTTTTAGCAGAATGTTCCCAAATATTATGGATAAAAAAGAAAATGTTAATTGTAAATCTTTTGAAACCAGGAGCCAGCCTCAAAATTGAATTCTCATTTTATTCCATAATTTATATTCCAAATAATATTTTATCCATAAATAATAATAATAAAATAAGTAGTTTAAGTGCGACCCCCAGTAGGATTATTTTGAAAGAGATGCTTCTTTCATAATAGACTAAAAGATTAAAATTAATTTTCGCATTTTAATAAAATAACTATTTTGAAGGAAGAAAATAAATTATTTCACGGTTCTCAAACAAATTTTAGGAGAATTCCGGGTTTACAAAGTTTTTAAGTTCGCTGGACGCCTTAGGTAACTGAACACTTTTCACATTTCTTTCAATATGCTATAACCACGAAACCTTCGAACTAATTTTTTAACTGTACAGTTTTTTTTAAATTTTTACTGAAAAAACTGAAATTTTTGAACTCCCTGAATTATTTGAACATCTGAAATGCCATGAATATTTTTATATATTTTATAGTTTTCCATAATTCTTCACCTGATTCATGATCAGAGAAGTCATCTGACGTGAATTGAAATGGATCTTGGATATTTTATGATGCAAAACCATGTAAGTTAATCAATCATTTCAAGAGACTTGCACAATAAGACATTAATACTATGATTATGAATAAATACAATTTTTAGTTGAATAACATTTAAATTACCACTGTCGGGAGAGGAGTGGGAATCGTCAAGGACTGAGAGCCTGGTCTAAAGGAGTAGGATGGGGGGAACCTTCTCCCTTTATTCGTGTGTCGCTTTACCTTTCGCGAATTCTTAGGTCGTTTTTGCTCTCGCGTGTTTTTATGTCGCTTTTGCACACATTTATTTTTTTGTTCGCTTTTGCTCTGAGCGTGTCATTTATTGCAATCGTTTG
>NC_046662.1:103574974-103578214 GCF_010883055.1 Belonocnema kinseyi
ATTCTAATTATGTTATATTATAATAGTCTTATTTAAATCTTGATCCGCATTTGAAAGAAATTAAAGAAATTGGTGATTTTGGAACTCATCTCGTTTGGGTAAAAACTCAATTATTTGATTGAAAAATTAATTATTCTTTTGTTGAAAATGTAACTATTTTGTAAAAAAGTCCTCTTTTCTATCAAAAGTTGAACTACTTTGTTTATATTTTTATTTCTTTTATTTGAAGTTTCATCTCTTTCGTTGAAAATACATTTTTGAAACTGACATTTAATCTATACCATTTTTGGTTGAAAAATCATGTATTTTGTTACAAATTCGTCTTTCTTTGTATACATTAAATTGTTTTATGGAAAATTTATACTTTTTAATTAAAAATTACAATTTTCGGTTGAATTATAAACTGTTAATATTTTTTGGTTGCAAAGTCGTTTTGTTGTAAATGCAACTATATTGTTAAAAATTAAAATTATCATTTTTGGGTGGAAAATTCGATTACTCACTTAAAGTTGAACTATTAATTAAAAAAATTAATTTTTTCTTATTAAGGATACATAATTATAGTTTAAAATTCAACTATTTGCTTTTAAATTAGGTTAAAAATTCAGCTTTTTTGTAGATAATACTCTTTTAATTTTTAGAGTGATTTTTTGAGTTATATCATAATCAACTATTTATTTAAATAGTGCAAAACACTTATAATGTAGAAAGCGTACAAAATTTATCTCGTGTAATACATAATGTAAATTACCGTATAATTAGTAATAAGTCTGGTTAAAGAATACTGTTGATTAAATCAGGTTTGTTATTTTAAAAATACAAATGTTCTATATTTTATGAATCCTTCTACAAACAATGTTTATATCTTTGTTAATATTACTATAATTTACCTAATGAATTGTTTGAATGCGAAATAATATGATACATTTTAAACCTGATGCAAATTTCGTCAATATTCTTTTAATTTCGAAATCGTATATCCTAATTATTATGCATAATTATTATTTATCTACAAATATTATAATATTTTCGCAGTTAACCTTAATTACGAAACTTTCAAAGTACACGCAAGTAGAACATCCGCAGATATTGAAAAGAAGATTTTAACTGCCAATATTCAAGATATTAAAGGGCAGAATCTAAGATATTCAAGAAATATTTTTTAATTGTGTAAAAATTACCTGTAAAGCATGCTATTTTCTGTAAAATGCAAAAGAATGTTAATATCGTAGTCCTTTGGTTTTAAAATTCGAATCCTCAAGCATTCGCCTTTTTGCATAACTATGCGATTTTTGTGTTGAACAGATAACACACTGTTCAAGGCTAATATGAAAAATGCGTGTAGTTGAGTTCTCATTTTCTTGAGAAAATTATAACATATCCAAAAATATTTAATCCATTTTCCACTAAAACTTATAGTGCAATAGATATGCGAGAAACCACAATACACACGATGAAAGCTCAAGATACAGACAAAGCGGGGTTAAAATATTTTATCGCCACGCCACACGTCAGCGACCTTGCTCCGATAAAATCTAACTTTTTAATATCTTAGATATTAACTGTTAATATCACACATTTCATACCTTCAATATAAACGGATTTTGTCCTTTAATATTTTGTATGTTGAATAGAAGATATTAGATATTATGCCGTAATATCCAAATATTATGGTTAAATATTAAAGTTTTTAATATCTGCTTTTCAATATCTATTTTTCTCTGTGTACAAATTTCGTTCAAATGCGCAGGCGTGCTTACCCAATTGCAAACGATTCAAACGCTTATGCCGATTGAAAATGATTAAGAGCGATATACAATTTCTGTCCCGATTAACACCGATTAAGAATGATTCAACCTTCAATCAATCCCAATCGGGTCCAATCATTTTTTTCTAGAAGGGAAATGTTCAACATTACAGTTTATTTTTCGATAAAAAAACACAAATTTTCAATCAAAAATGACCAATTTTCAATCAAGAGGGATGAATTTTCAATCTAAAAGGACGAAATTAGAAGAAAAAACAGTAGAATTTTTCACCAAAAAAAGCTTATTCAAAAAAATTAGTTCAATTATGAAATAAAATATATGCTTTTTTTAACAAACAAGTTGAATTTCTCACAAAATAAACAAATTTTTAACAAAAGAGTTCCATTTCTAACAAAACAGTTGAGTTTTCAAGGAAATGGTCCAATTTCTGAAATAAAGCATTGCATTTTAACCAAAAACAGTTGAATTTTCAATAAAAAGTTTAATTTTTAACAAAATAAATTCATTTTCATACAAAAAGATGATTTTTTGACAAAATAAACAATTTTTATCAAATAATTAGATTTTTACCCAAATAGTTGCATTTCTAACCAAAAAGTTCAAATGCAAACAAAGTGGTCGAATTTTTAAACAAAAAATATTAAACTCCAACCAAAAACAGTGGAATTTGTAACCAAACAGTTGAATTTTTAAGCCTAAAAGATGAATTTTTTAGAGGACAGTTGAATTTTGAACAAAGCAGTTTATGTTCGAGCAACAAAAATGAATTTGCAACCAAAAATATGACTTCTACACACAAAAAAAGATGAAACTTTTAATAAAAAAGGACGAATTTTAATAAAAAAGACAAATTTTTAACAAAACAGTTGAATATACGAAAAAAGATGATTTTTCAAGAAAGTATTTTTAATTTTTGATCAAAATAGAAAAGAATATATGCTTTCTTTAACAAACAAATTGAATTCTTTACAAAATAATCAAATTTTCAACAAAATAGTTTATTTGAATTTGGAATTTAATTTCATTTAAATTTTAAGTTTAGTTTTAAAAATAATTTTTGGAATTTCACTACAATTCTAAAGTATGAAAAGACTTTTTTTTAAATTTATTTATTCATTATCTCGAAAATTGGTCTTTTCAAATCAAACGTAAGAGAAATTAATCAATTTCAAAATAATAATAAAAATAGAATATGTTTAGGATCTCTTTAATTTGAATATAATTAGGTAATCCCGTGTTCACAACATTCTTCGCGTACGGAGCCAGCCGACGACTCAACTATAGCAAAGATTTCTGTAGCGATGGTGAAGGCGACGGCGAGGAACAGAAAATCACGGTTGGTTTGAATTGGGTATTCAACAACATTCAGTTGTAACGAGCGGAACTGAGTTTACGCGCGAAACAGTCAAATACTTCAAATTATGAAGTATAGGGTTGACATTAAAACGTCCACTTGAAGATGAGAATTCAA
>NC_046662.1:103578314-103584086 GCF_010883055.1 Belonocnema kinseyi
TTATTATATAATTTATTTATAATATAATGGATAAATATGGATAAATATTATTATTATAATTACTGCAGCTTACTTGAAATATATATGATTCAAACTATTTTTGAAGTTTTTCAGAACTTTTAAATATATTTATAATGATTCTCATTTTGTCGTAAAATTTATGTAAAATTCTGGAAAAAATTCCTCAAAATCTTCCAGACTTTTTTACAATCTTATAAATTTTTAAAAATGTTTGAAACATTTTCGTCACAGTAAACTTCCCGAAATTATAAAATTCTGAAACCTGAAAATCCCGAATTTAAAAATTCTAGAATAATGAAATTCTGGACAGTTTACAATATTATCGAATTTGAAAAATCCCGAATAAGAAATCTCTAGGCCGAATGCTGTCTAATGATAAAATATAAAAACTAGAAAATTCCCCAATTGCAGAAATTGAGAAAACAGTTTTATGGTCAATATTATTTATTTATTACAAATACAATAATCAAATATTTTTATTATAGAAATTTTGTTTAATGTTTAATTATGATAAATGATTGTTTTAATTTAAAATAACAATAATTGTATAAAAATGTGATACAAACATAAATTTAAAAACACGTGAACTTCAATTGAATCAAACTTTACAGGATTCAATTCAGACTAATGTAAAGCGACTTTTATTTTCATTTTTTTCAAAAATAATTTTATTTTAGCGAGAGTTTTCTGTAATATACAAAAATACAATGCACATTTTCAAACATCGTTTTTTATTCAAAAATACATTTGTTCAATTATTGTTATTTTAAATTCTAACAATAATTTGTAGAAACATTAAACATTAAAAAAGTTTTTTCTTTGGTATAAGTATTTTATGATTCTATGAAAAAAAAATTTGTTATCAAGGTATTTTTTAATTGTTCAAATTAGGGAGTTGTCTACCCCAGATATTGTATAATTCGGAACTTTTCTGTCGGCATTTCTCAAATTCGGTAATATCTTATTGTCCGAAATTTTATTTATTTTATTTTTTGTGAATTCTCCAAGTCGACTTTTATATTTCGGGAATTTTATTCTTTGGCTATCTTATCTTATCTAATTTCCGAATTTTTACAGTGATGTGGGAATTTTATTTTTCGGAAAAAGCGACTGAAAAATCCCGAAAAATACAATTCCCGACACTGTAAAATTCGTAAATTGAAATATAACCAAAGAATAAAATTCCCGAAATTATAAAAGTCGAATTGGAGAATTCACGAAAAATAAAATAAATAAAATTCCGGGCAGTAAGATATTACCGAATTTGAAAAATCCCTAAAGAAAATGGCTGAATTATAAAATATCCGAACTAGAAAATTCTTGAATTTAAACAATTCAAAAAATTGTTTATTAAATATTATTTATTTATTGAAAATACAATAATCGAATATATATTCCTGTATGGAAATTTTTTTTTCAAAATGTGCATAGCATTTGAAAAAAATATTTAAAAGTTCTGAAAAATCGAATTTTTTTAAATTAAAAAACAATAAAAATAAATTTTTATATAAATAGTTGTTGAATTGAATCCTGCAAAGTTTGTTTCAAAAATGTTCTTATGTAGGAATGAAGAAAATTTAAGGGGAACATTTTTTTCTCTCAAAGCGTACGTGTTTTTTAATGTATTTTTTAATACAATTTTTATAAAATTATTATTCAGGTGCCGGAGATTTCATTTTTTGAGATTTTTCGTTCATCCCTTTTGGGATTTTTTCAGCGGTGCCATATTTTTATACCTCCTCTTAAAGAAGACTTTCACCTTGGAAACACAGATAAAAAATAAAACAATTATAATTGTAATATTCAAAGTTTAAATTTGTCACTGAAATTGTGTCAATTCTTTTTCAAATTGTTTACTATTGAAAATTGTTTTTTTTTCTTAATGTCTAAACTAAATAGATTAAAAATGGAATATTTTATACTAAAATAATACTTCAAAAAGATTTTGAAATTGAATAAAGGCGTTCATTTAAGAAGCCATTAATTCGAACGTATACACTTGTGTCACTACTAAGACTTTCGAATTAAATTAGTTCAAATTTTAACGTTAAAATATGTAAATTATATCATTTTGAACAGATCTAGAATCATCTTGTAAAATCAATCACTGTTAAAATTTTGATACTCGAACTGCAGTTCAATTTTCAAATTTACTTTCTTTTCCCGATTTGTCCCGGTCGCGAGTATAGCTCAATATTTAGAACAACTTTCATTTTTCTGAAATAGTGATTTTTCGGTTCTAACTTACGGGACAATCATTTTATTCGTTGAAAGATTTTTTACAAATGTTGTTGATAATTTTTACATTCTCATCCAAAATGAGAAGGTATTAGTTTTTTTAATGAAAAATGACTTTTTCGGATTTTATCAAATGTCGACATTTTGAGGCCTTTCGAATCAGAAAAACAAGTTTTTACGTCGGGGTCTGTTTGTTTGTCCGGCGTCGTCGTTGTTGTCTGTATACCGGATAACTTTCGAAAGACTGGTCGGATTGAATTGGACATTGAATTTGATAACTTTTTTTGATAAAATCAAGCTTACTTAAGTTAACGGATTTTCAAAATTCAAAAAACCAAACGAAAATGGACATTTGAAGCCAAAAAAGCTTGATAGGGAAAAAAGTCAAGAGGCGAAAAACGCTACTTTTTCAAGGCCCCATGATTATTTTATCACATTCTCATCCATAATGAGAAGAGTTTTATACGAAAAATGACTTCCGCGAATTTCATGAAATTCCGACGTTTTGAGGCTCCTTGAGTCAGAAAAAAAAGTTTTTACGTCGGCATATGTGTGTCTCTCTGGCGTCTACGTCGTCGTTGTTATTGATGTTTTGGTTGTCTGTATATCGGATAACTTTAGAAAAAATAGTCGGATTGGATTGTGCTTTGACACACAGTTTTTTCATTTAAAGAATTGTAAGTAAAAATTGTACTATTTTTATTATTATAAAAAATATTTTTCTTCAATTAAATTGTTACAATAAAAGTGTTTCGAAAAGATTTTTGAAAAATTTTTCGGGGAATAAAATGAGTATTTATAGGTCGACAAAGATTTGTTTTATTTACCAAATTTGGTTTTCGTCTAAATTTTTCCAGTTGTTTTTACTATAGTACAATTTACGTTTGTATCTCGGTCGAAGAAATCCATTCTATTGATTAACCAATATTCTTTGTAAGTCAATATTTTTCATAGAAAATTACCCCGAGTGACCTTCAATTATAATTTTATAAACGTGAAAAAACCACATTTCAATGTTTTCTATGAGAAACACAATCCCTGACAGAACAAAATCGGAAACAATAAGAGTCAATTTATTCAGGAACAAGATTTTTGAACAAAAATGACCTTGAGTGAACCTTTAATATATATTTGTTAATTTTTAGAAAAATCAGGCGTTATTTTCTTGACACAAAAAAATAATAATAATAATTTGTGGGGGGTGACAAATGATCAAAAAATTGATAAAACTTGAAGTTGTACGATTTTAATTTGTAACTAAATAATTTGAAATGTTTCAATCTAAAATTCTCGAACACTTTCCATTTAAAAATTCTGATGACATATTTTAATAGCTTCAAATTTGAAATTATTCAATATACTGAAGACTACAAATTTAAAATGTCTCAACTATTAAAGCTTTAAATATTTTTAAAATTGCTGTTCTGGAGACTAAGTGAGACTTATTGTTTTATCAGGAAATCACAATAAAAATTGTTAAAAAAAGTTTCTGAAAGAGTTTTAAAACCTTAAAAAAGGTCAGAGGTTTTAATAGTTCAATATATATGATAGAACCTCTATAAATTTGAAATTATTCTATACCCTTTCATGTTTGAGCTACAATTATTCAATTTTAGAAGTTATAAATTACAATCGTGAAAAATAAATAAAATATTTTGATTAATTCATATTTAAAACAAAAAACATGTAAATGCAGCTGCAAGCATTGAACTTCAAATGCGTTGAATTCAAGGTATATTTTAAAAAGAAAACTGAAAGCAGAGGATCGACTTTCAAAAAAAGCGGAAGAAAGTGACTCAAATGGTGTATTTTCGCATTTTTAAATTTTAAATTTAAACTTTTTCGCGTTGTAACAATTTCGAATTCCATAATGTTACTTTTTACCTAACCTATAACTAATAATGAAAATTCTGAAAATTCAAACAATAAGGCTGTATTCTGAAATTGAAGCATATTTAACGTTAAAATTCAAGTTCTTAAACTCATGGCCTAAAAATTTGCAAATTTTACAATTAGTGTTGTGTAAATTGTATTGGCATCTTAAAAGAGTATAAATAGCTCTTAAATTAGTTTGTGACTTTTTGGAAATTTACCTTCTTTACGTACCTAGATGTCAAAAAATCCTACCAAATTTTTTCAAATTTTAATAATTTATTTTCTAAGAGAAAATCACCCCCGTTTACCAGTGACTGAAACGGATTAGAAAAAAATCGCCAAGACCCAAGAATAAAAATTGGTTGTACAGCGAATTTTAAAATTTGTAATTGAGATTATCTTTAACTTTGTAATATCAAAAATTTCCATACACAATTTTTTTATTAATACTGTAGGAAAAAATTAACAAGATCGAGTGCCGAAATTATAATTAGAGCAATATTTCTGTAATTCTATGGGGACGGCTGAAATATTCCGAAAAATATAATTCCCGACTCGGTAAAACTCTCTGTCCCGAATAATAAAATTGCAAAACTAATAAAAATCCTGAACAGTTTATACTATTAACGAATTTGAAAATTCCCAAATAATAAAACGCCCCAAATAAAATTGTTACTTAATCAATATTAATTATTTATTAAAAATACGATAATAAAATATTTGTATCAAATATATTTTTGTTTAATATTTTAAGTGTTAAAAATAATTTGTTTCAATTTAAAATTAAAATTATATAAAAATTTTACCGGCAAATTAATATAAAAAAACGCGTGTTTTTTAATTAACATTTCGATTTTTCGAAAGAACTTTTGTGATTTGAAAAATACTATATACATTTTCAACCAAAATAGCTTATCCAGAAATATATTTTGTTTTAATTATTTTAAATTTAAACAATAATGTTTAAACCCTTCAAACATTAAAAAAGTTGTTTCTTTGGTAAAAATATTTGATTATTTCAATTAAAAAAAAATTGTTGTCAAAGAAAAATGTTTCAGCAATTGTTTATCTCGAAATTTCTTTATATGAAAGTTTTTTTTTAAATTAAAAATATGATTTTTCAAGAAATTATATTTTTTTTTAATTAAAAAAAAAGACTGTACCGAAAACCTGGATCAGGCTTCAGATCTGAAAGAATGCAGTGATATGTATACATGTCAAACTTTTCTAACCTCTAAAAATCTTTCTACTGTTTTACCGTCATATTTTACGAAGAATGAGAAAACAAGAATTCGACTTCGTAGTACGGTGAGGGCAGCACCTCGATGGGGCAGAAAATGTAATGTCCTATATATATATATATAATTCCCCACTCTGACGCCCCGTACCGCATCTACGTTTATAATATCTTTGTCCCAGATTTGAAACGAGACGTGGTCCAATCCTATGACACGTCTATGTCCGTGTGAATATGGTAGGAGACGATATAAATGCTTGGGTTGCGCGCGCAAACCATTTCTCTTCTTCTGAATTTGAAAACTCGAAGGTGCACGATTGCCGGTCAGAACACTTCGGCGGTTCTATTTATATCTCTATCTGCTTTGAAATAAAATGAAGAGATGAGGATTTTAATATTTT
>NC_046662.1:103584186-103590770 GCF_010883055.1 Belonocnema kinseyi
ATATAATATAATTTAAATAATTTATCCATTATTATTAATCATAATAATAAGCTTATTTTAAAATATATTCTATGGAACATGATATTTTTTATGAATATGACAGTGAAATTCTGTTCGTCTAATTTTGTTTGCCAATGCGAAACGTAATCTGGCTTGGAACTGCCTTCTTAACATCTAAAAACCGAAAGAACAATTTCCATATCACTTGAAATTATAATTATATTTTTATAAAAGTCTAAAAAAATCCATAAAAATTGCAGACCATGAAAATAAAAATAAAAAATAATAATAATATTAAAGAACTATGTACAGACAATATATAGAATGAAAATTATAAGTAATAATTTTAGAAATATTGGGAAATATATGAAACCGTAATATAAATTATTCATCGACTTTTATTTGTGGTATTTATTAAAATAACCATGTATTGCAAAGTTATAGCTTAGAAATGTAAAAATGTTTTAATTGGCAATATACTAAATTTACTTTCAATCCAAATGGTTGTTGTCCGAGCTAAGTAACCATTAATACGCCTCGAGGGGCCTACTGAGAGTTGCTTACAGTGCTCCAAGTGGCTGTTGTCGATGGGTGCTATAGCCGGGGAGCGGTGGGTAGAGGAGAACTGACAATTTTCGCCGGACGCGCCGTCTATATTTATCGCGGGTAACTAAAGCCCGCACCGCATCTACGTTTATAATATCTTTGGCTGGGATCACTGGCCTGAGGGCCAGTCCACAATGAGAGTGGCAGTTTTTGTTTTCTCGCTGCGACCGTTGGTCACAATGTGCGTATGACGTCAAATACGCATGCACGTTCGAACGTCGACGCTTATAACTCTCATTATGGACTGGCCCTAACAGGCTTGTAAATACACCAAAAACGGTGTAAACGTAAGGCAACGAAGTCGTACTCTACTGCCACTCTGGTCAGTGATTCCAACTTTGGCATGTTGAGCTACTGCGCTTGCCCGACGCAGCAACTCTCATTGGTCGTTGTTGGCACGCGATTTAAACCGGGTTTAATTGACAACTATTGAAATAAAAATATATGATTTTTATAAATTGCACGATAATATCAAAAGTTACTTAAATTTTAATTCAATATGAGAACAAAATGATAACACGTATATTCTGTAATTGATATTCTTTTTTGGTTCTAAAGACTAACTTATATTTCACCAATTAATTTTTTAATAAATATATTTCTAGCATTTAATATAATTTGCATGGATATTCGCATCACTTCATGTAAAAATTTTCATCGAAAAAAACAATCATACTTGATTAATACCGGGAAATAAAGTGTTTAGCTCAGAACAGTTCTTTTGAATTCAGAGACGTCACATAATGACGCTCATAATTAGAAAAAAGGAACAAAAATCATCATTGCCTATAATAGAAATCTAGCTAGTGTTTACTAGTATCAAAAATGTTCGGTTATTCTCACAAAAATGTCGGTATAGATACGGCTTGTTAAATAAACTTTGTTTTCTTTAAAAACCTTTGTTAATGAAATATAAATTCATTTTTTTATCAGAAAGAGAATTTGCCATTATTTACAAAATATACGCATTGGTATTTTTTCTAATCTGGTATCTGAAATTACGTAATTTTTTATATTAATGTACCATTTATAATAATAATCTATTTTAATTTCAATAATTGTCAATTATACTTGGTTTGAATCGCGCACCAACTGCAACCAATTAGAGTCCCTGCGCCGGACAAGCGCAGTAACTCAACATTCCAAAGTTGGGATGACTGACGGTGGCAATTAGAGGTATGTAGAGGTTTAAGAAGTAACCCAGAAATTCGCTCAATCTGATAAAGCCCCTGAATATACTTATATACCTATTTTTCTTATAATTTGTACATTGAATTTGGCTTAGTATTTGTTTATTAAAGTCTTATAACTGTGCTTTAAACTGTTAACTTTTATAATATAAGAGGAGTTACATGTATCTACCGAAAAAGACTTGTTTATACATACGTGAAAAAAGCTCATTAATTTTTTCTTAAAAATATTGAAATGATAAATTTTATTATTGTTATGTTGATGGTTGCAGTATATATTGTTTTATTAGTATAAAATAAATGCATTAAAGATGATTGTAAATGCTGAAAAAAAATCATTGATGCGAACTCTTCAGGGCTAACGTAACGAAAAATTCCGTAATACTAATTTATAAATAAAATAGGCAGAACCTAATGAATTCGACATCTTCCAGACTAATGGTGCCTGCCATTAGTCTGGAAGATGTTGAATTTATTAGGTTCCGCCTATTTTATTTATGAATTAAAATTTTCCCAGATGTATAAAAGAGAACATCTTCTTCTTAAAAGTCCGTAATACTAGTATAATATATATACACTTATTTTAAGTATTTTCTGTTACAGTTTTTCTAATTTAACAAAGCATTTAATGTTTGGAAAATTCATTTTCCTCTATAGCTGCTTCTGTAAAGCTTCCAAAATGTTGCGCTTATTAGCGATTCTACTCATCGGCACATTCAATTTGTCACCAATATATACTACCGAAGATATTTTAGGCTGTGGAGGATTCGTAAAAAGTCATGCTGATATTGATTTCACGAAAATTCGAGTAATATTGTAAGTTTGCTTCTACTAAATTATAAAGCATGCTAAAAACGATAGTCTTTTAGTTACTTCAATAAAATAAATGTTTAGTAATTACTGGAATAATTTCCTACTAGATTCACGAAAACAGGTAGTGTAAAAGATCAAACTGAATGTGCTCCAAATAGTGGATATTACTTTTTGCCTCTTTATGACAAAGGGGAATATGTTTTGAAGGTAATTGTCAAATGGAGAATAAAAATGTGCTAATTTATTTTCTAAAAAAATATGAAATTATTAACTTATATTATTTTAACAGGTGGAACCACCTAAAGGATGGAGTTTCGAACCAACAGAAGTTGCTTTGAATGTCGATGGAGCCTCGGATGTTTGTAGTCAAGGAAAAGATATCAATTTCGTGTTTAAAGGATTCGGTATTACAGGCAAAGTAAAAAGAAAATCCATTATTTTAAGGATTAAATTAATTATGTGAGATCCAAGCTACTAGTGAACTTTTATCAATAATGCTAATTCTACATTTTCAAGGTGTTAAGTAAAGGCTCCAGTTCTGGACCTAAAGGAGTGAATATTTCGTTGTATAAATACAATCAAAAGGGAACTCCCATAAGCACTACAATCACTGCTCACGATGGAACTTTCTATTTTACTCCGATACAACCTGGAAACTACGTAGTTGTTGCTAGCCATCCTCAGTAAGTATTTCAAAGTTACCTCTTCCAAATAACAAATATGCAATTTACATGCTAGTAGATCTAATCTACCAATAGAATATGTAAACCAATTTTATTATATTTAAAAAGATGGATAATGGAGAAAAGCTCGGTGTCGGTTACAGTACGAGAAGGAAATACAGAACTTTCTGATGATAGTTTTTCAGTATTCGGATATGATGTTAGTGGTCGTGTTACAAGCGACCATGAACCTGTCAGCGGCGTATCCTTCCTTCTCTTTGGGGTAAACAATATTTATCTTTTGAATTCATCAATCATAATTTTTTTGAAATATGTGTTTTCAATCAGAGGGACGAATTGTGTCACGTTTGAACCCAAGTTTTCTAGATACAGACTTTAAAATAGAGGAAACCATCCTAAAGTTAGAGGCAGCGAATACCTAGGGGACACCGCGAGAAACGCCCCCCCCCCCCCCCCCCCCCCCCCCCCAGAAATCGAATGATTAAATTCATCAGATCGTCGAAACTGAAAATCTTTCAATTCCTTGTTGCTTTGTTCAATCTTCGAAATTTATCTGGGATTTTTGTGGTATAATAGAAGTCTTTGTGAAATCTTTTTAATCTATCCGAAATCTTTGCAAAATATTTGAAATCTTTGAAAAATCACTGTAATTTTGATCAAATCCTAGGAAATCTTTGTGAATTATTTGGTAATCTTTGTGAAATTATTTACATCTTTTTTAAATCTTAAGGAAATCATTGAAGTCTTTTAAATCTATCCGAAATCTTTTTAATATGGGAAATGTTTGAGAAATCATTGAAATATCTGTGCTCTCTAATTTATCTGAAATATTTGTGCCCTCTGTAATTTATGTGAAATTTTTGTGAACTAATTAAGTCCTGATGAAATCTTTTAAGTATATCTGAAACCTTTGCGAAATATTTGCAATCTTTAAAAAATCGTTAAAATCTTTTTAAAATCCTTGCGAAATAAATGAATTCTTGTGAAGACTTTCAAATCTATCAGAGATCTGCGAAATCTTTGGGCATTATTTGATATCTTTGTGTAATCTTTGAAATTTATCTGAAATATTTAAAATCATTGTGAAATCTTAGGAATTGTTTGGGAAATCATAAAAATATTTGTGAATTCCTTTGAAATCTTTGAAATCTTTTTAAAATATTCCACAATACTTTTAAAATTATTGAAGTCTGCTCAATCTTTGTATTCTATATGCAATCTTTGTGAAATCATAGAAGTCTTTATGAAATTCTTTGACAAATGATTACAATCTTTATCAAATCCTTGTGAAATAATTAAAACTTATTCGAAATCTTTGCGAAACCTATGAAATTTTGGGTAATCATTGAAATATTTGTGAAATCTTTGGCAATACAAATTTTATAGCTGTATTTATAATGATTTACTATTTATTAATTACCTATTATTAATTATTTATGTTAAACTTTTACATAGTATAATATTATTGTACTATGTACAAATTATACCATTCAATATTATAAGTTTATGTCCTAATTAGCTGTATTAAACATTTTTATTAGCCCTAGTGCAGAATACGGTTTTGACAACTGTGTCGATCAATAAATAATCGTTTGTGGTATTGCTCCTGGGCATTACAGAATATTCAATTCTCGATTATTATAATTTATCATTAGTCTGCTTACAAGTACAGTCAGTTGATTGAAATGTAATTTAGGCTCCATTTAACCTGACTTGTGCTGGCAGAAAAGTGCCGCATCTTTACATACATCAATCCTAAAAAGTTATTATTTACAATAACTTAAATTAAAAAACTTCACGAATCAAAACAAACACAATCTTGAAAAATTGCGAGACAGTCGCAGAGCTGCCAATTTTGACAGCTACATTTTTGCGAATTTTACGATTATCTACTGTTAGTTGTCTACTATTGGAAAATGTAAAGCCCAATAAAAAGTCCTCAAATATTTATAAATTTTAAAGAAAGATTACTTTGTATCAATGAATATTGCCTATTAAACTCAAAGCATTTTGAACTATATAAATAGAGATCTTAGGAACGTTAAGTTTCGGCCACTTGGCAGTATGTTTGCCATTTTTGTTACTAAGATGACATTTCTTTTACATGATTTTAACTACAGAGGGCACACATTCAATTGAATATAAATGGATCATATTATAAATGTAAATTTTCCTTGAAGTAGTTACTGAAAACTAGAAAGTCGGTGAAAAGCTAAGCATTTCCGAAAAACCGGGAAGTTTGTAGCATTACTCTAAGATAAGATGGTTATAAACTATAATACATTGTTTAAACAATTATTTTTGTTAACTTGCATCAAGTATTATCTTACTGAGTAAAAAGTAGACAAAAAGCGAAGAATTTGAGAAAAGACCGCAATTATCTAGCATTAATATAGTAGAAGATAGTTACAAGAAATAAGAATTTGTTTTATCAATTATGTTTGTTAAATTGCATTAATTATTATCTCGCTTTAAGTGAAAAGTAAACAAAAAGTGTAAATTTTCAGAAAAAACGGCAACTTTCAAACATTGTTCAAAGAGAATATTATTGAAAATAATGTTATATTATTTAAACAATTATTTTTATTAACTTGAATTAATTATTACTGAAAAGTTGAAAATCAGTCAAAAAATTCTAAAAAATCCGCGACTTTCTAAGTCTATTCTAAGAGAAAATGGCTATTAACAATAACAAATTGTTTAAACACTGTATTTAAACATCTAATTATCAGTATAAAGTAATATTTTATGTATTAGAAACAATTTTTACTAAAATAAATGTCAAAAACATAATAGCTGCCGCCAACAACTCAGTAATTTTTGTTGTATTCCATGGCTAATTGTGAAGGAAGATTTTGAGGATCAACTCGATACTTGTAATATTGACGATCAAAAAAGCGCATTCATTTTTTGTGGAACTGAACAAATTTAGGAGTGATATGCATGAAAATTAAAAATTAAATTTGAACCACCATCGTCCACGTGGATTTTGACTAGAACCCCCCGCCCGACCCCCATGGACAATAATTTGTTATGAATAATGTTCCTCTACGCGACCAAGTCCTGGCATACAACTTTTTTTGTCTTACACCCATATATATTTTTCATGCGTTTTTCAGTTTAGATATGTAAGCGGATAAACTTATACTAATTTTAGTTTTTAAAATAGTACCCCCGAATCACAGATTTGTATACCCGACTTTGTTATACCTTAATCACTTCGCGAGTTTACAAGTTCGAATCCAAGTATATTAACATTGAAATGCAACATGGAATTCTGGTAATAACTCCA
>NC_046662.1:103590870-103591882 GCF_010883055.1 Belonocnema kinseyi
ATTGTGCCTATCAAGGCAAGTATTTCGTAAATAATTCCATTCGATCTAAATAGATTATAAAAATTTTTATTAGAGCAAGGAGTAAAAGAATCAGAGTACATTTCTCTTTCGAGGCTCTCCTTACACTCAATCTCCGTCTCTGGTCCTCAGACCTCGCACACTACATCAGAGTGGGAATAATATAAACAAGATAGTTATATTTCGAAGAAATATATAGTCGAGATGACCGAACATAAAACAGCAGCAACTTAAACCATAACATACTCCCCCCGTTGAGAGAGTAAGCGATCAACATTTATTTTCGACATCATCGCAATTTATCGGTAGTACAGCAATTTTTCGTACAGCTCTTTTTAACATTCGATTAGCGCTTTTTAAAGTTACAGTTCTTACAATGCCATCATTCCCTGGATGCAATTCATGAATCCTCGCTAGTGGCCATTGCATACAAGGCATATTGTCCTCTTTCAATAACACCAGCATACCTATCTTAGGATTCTTTGTATCGCTACGCCATTTTTGACGAACATTTAACTCATTCAAATACTCGGTACTCCATATTTTCCAAAAATCTTGACGTACTTTGGAAATCAACTGCCAAGATGATAATCGATTGGATGGTAAGGGCAAGAGGTCAGGTTCGGGCAAATTAGTCAATGAGTCACCTATTTAAAAATGTCCTGGAGTTAAGGCCGAGATATCATTTATATCTGTTGAAATTGGACTGAGTGGTCTTGAATTCAGGATCGACTCGATTTCAACAGAGAGGGTGTAAAATTCTTCAAATGTAAATAGTGCATTTGAAGCAACCCGTTTGAAATGATGTTTATAGGACTTTACACCAGCTTCCCATAATCCACTAAAGTGCGGAGACGAGGGAGGAATGAAATGAAAATCAACTCCAATGCAGCTAGTGAAATCGAAGATTTTGTTTTTGAATCTCTCAGACTGAAACAGATCATGCAACTCATTTAATTCACCTTTAGCACCTTGAAAATTGGTTCCATTGTCA
>NC_046662.1:103591982-103596603 GCF_010883055.1 Belonocnema kinseyi
TCAAACGACCTCCGACACGTAGCAACCCATCTTTACATAAGAAGGGATCCAAATTATAAATTTTACTCTTTCTGTTAAGCGAATTACCTTTTGTCAAATTTTCGAATTCCTTGTAAAAACAAGAGCCTTGGACACATCGGATAATAGCTATTTCTACGTGCTTTAATTCTACAGTTTTCAACGATCCCTTATATTGACGGTACTCAGGCAAAACTCGGAAACAAAAAGCTATAGCTCTTTTCAGTTTAGTGAAGGAAGAAAATTTTTCAAAGATGTTAGTTTGAATAATATTTTTGAGACAATTTGTTTTCTTCGTTTCCGGAAGTATGTCCGTACTAGCAGTATTCATTTCTGATTTTGGCCATAAAGCTTCTTCTAGACTCAACCAATGAGGACCTTTAAACCATAATTTGTTTTTGAGGAACTCATCAGGTAATTGACCTCTTGATAATTCGTCTGCGGGATTGTCCTTTGAGCGAACGTGACGCCATTGACTGATGTTTGTTTTTTCTTGTATTTCAGAAACTCCATTTGAAACAAAAGTTTTTAACGTATTGGGACTCGCTCGTAACCAGTGTAACACAATTTCTGAATCTGTCCAAAAAATGGCTGTGTCGATTTTATCATAAAAAGAGTTCTGAATCTTTTCAAATAAACTGGTTAATAATAAAGTTCCACATTGTTCCAACCGGGGTATCATTAACTTTTTTAAAGGAGCAACACGTGATTTAGAGCATAACAAAGAACAGTACACCCTTCCGTTGTCGTTCTCGGAACGAATGTATAAACAGGCGCCATATCCCTTCTCGCTCGCATCACAGAACCCATGTAGTTGGACTCTTTTATGATCAGGAATCATTACATTTCTCGAAACTGAGACATTATTTATCGATTCTAATTGATTACAGAAGTTAGTCCACTTATAATGAATGGAAGTCGGTAATGACTCGTCCCATTTAACTTTAGATTGCCAAAGATCCTGCATTACTTGTTTTGCATATAAAATTATCGGACCGAGAAAACCCAGTGGATCAAATAATTTTGCAATTTCTGATAAAATAATTCTTTTTGTGATCCCTTGATGAACCGCCGGGGCTTTAATTGAATAAACGAAAGAGTCGTTTCGGGCCTTCCAATATAAGCCAAGAGTTTTAGCTACATAATCTTTATTTATTTTAAAATCGGTATGTAGGCTTTTATCGCTTACACCTTCAAGTATGCTGGACTCATTCGAAGCCCATTGCCGCATGTTTAGTTGAGCTCGACTTAAAAGTTTAGTCATTTGATCGTAAATCTCACACGCCTCTTTACATGTGGAAGTTCCTGTAAGGAGATTATCCACATACAAATCCCTCTTCAATACTTGAGCAGCCAAGAGAAAGTCATGACCTTCATCTTCAGCTGATTGATGAAGACATCGTATGGCTAAAAAAGATACAGGAGCAAACCCAAAAGTGATTGTATTTAGGCAATATTCTAATACCTGATCATTTTTAGGCCACAAAATCTTTTGATATTGTCGGTCTTCTTCGCGGATTAAGAACTGCCTGTACATTTTTTCAATGTCAGCTATGAGCACATAATTATGAAAACGGAAACGAATTATTAAGGCAAAGAGATCATCTTGAATTGTGGGACCGACCATCAGGAGATCGTTTAAAGAGACACCAGAACTGCTTTTAATTGAAGCATTAAAGACTACTCTCAATTTGGTAGTAGTACTGGAATTTTTTATAACGCTGTGATGGGGCAAATAAAAACTATCATTATTGTTAGTCGAATTATTTAATGATATGTGACTCAAATCTAAGTAGTTTTGGATGACCGCCGTATACTGTTCTTTAAGTTCCCGATCTTTATCAAATCTCTTCTGTAGTTCCTTTAATCTTTTCAACGCAGTTTGCTTCGATTCGCCTAATGTTTTAGTTGTCGCTCTGAATGGTAAGGCGACTATATATCGACCGCTTTAATCTCGTGTCACGTGTTGCTTAAAATGTTCCTCGCAATCGATCTCTTCCTCGAGACAAAAATTCCTCTACTGACCAAAATTTCTCAATTATCGCTTTCAAATCGGTTGCTAGGCAGTTATTAGATTTTATGATTTTAGAATTTTTTGGGCAATCTAAACTTCTGCCAATTACCCAACCTAATCGAGTTTTTTGTAAATAAAGGTCATTGCCGTTTTAAGATAAATTTATGGAATCTATCGATAATAAAGATAGACTTGTACCTGCGCCGATCAACATGTCAATTGTTCTGGGTATGTGAAAATTGGCGTCAGCGAGTAGTATATTTTTAGGAATTCGAAGATTCTCGCGTGATATTACTTGATTCGGAACTAAATCAGTTATATTGGTCTATTGTCACAAAATTCGTGGTTGAGCAAGTATCAAGTAATATTCGTGCCTTTGTTTGATTTTTCTTGTTGTCAAATACTTGAACTATCGCACTCGTCATTAGCTAACAAGCTGGCGAAGAAACTAGAGACTTCAAAGTGATTTCAGGGACAGGCGTTAATTGTCACAGTTCACTGGATTTTTTCGAATCTTGTGCCTTGGTGAAGTGTAATAAAGTATTGTGACGCTTCCCACACTTTTTACAAGTACCAAATTTACAATCCCTCGCTTTATGATTACGCAGACAATTGAAACATAAATGTGCATCTTTTACCACCTTGATACGCTCCTCCACCGCCAACGCTAAGAATTTGCTGCATTTAAATAGATAATGAGGCTCGGTACAAAGAGGGCATTTATTGGGTGTGGCAGTCACGAAAACCTGACGTTTCCCATCATCATTACGTTTTTTAGAAGGAGGAGAATCCTTATCAGTAGCATCCTTAGCAGTATTATCGTTTTTGCGCTTAGAAATATGCGCTGCAGTTCTATATAAAAAATCAGTTAAATCTTCTAATTTTCGAAATTCTCCATTTTTAATGGTTTCATCCCATTTTTCCAAGGAAGATATATGAAGTTTTTCTTCAATAATAGCTACTATCATTTCATGACTGACATTTACCCCTAATGAAGCTAGTGACTGAAGATGCTGTTGCGATTCATCAGCAAGAGCGATCAGTCCCTGATAGGATTCTGTTTCTTGAACCAGTAATCGTAGCAATAAACTAAGATAACGTGATATCAGGGTACGTTTATCTTCATATGATTTTCGTAGAAGATTCCATGCGCGATCGAAATTTTCGTTCGTAATAGCCAAAACTTGAATTTTACGTAATGCCTAATCTTTCAGCGCGGATTTCAAATATTGCAGTTTTTCTACATTACTTATGTCATCACGGTTAATAATCATTGTGGTAAAAGAATCTCTAAATGATGACCAGTCTTCCACTTTGCCGCTAAAAGAAGGTAATTCAGCTTGAGGTAGTTTTAGATTCCTTCTACTGTTGTATGCAACTGATCCATTCGCGATACCCGGATTTGAAATCGTGTCATGATTTACAGTATGTGAACTAATATTAAATTGAGATGCGAGAGGTGTAACATATTTTTGAGCTTGCGCAAGGGTTTGGAAGAAAAGATCCTGAATGGTTTTTTTATCGGGGCTGTGGTCTGTTTCATTATCAATCAGTTGAATCTCGTCATATAAATCAGCAAACTTTGAAAAATGAGCAAAAACTGAGTTGTATCGTAATTGCAATTCAGCGATCTGAGTAGGGTTATTCGCGTCAATCTGTGCCAAAAATTCCTTAAATGTAGTTACATGCTCTCTAATTGTTGTGCTTTTTTTGTAAAAGTATACTCAATCGGTCAAAGTCGTCCATTTTCGAAACAGAGTATAAGTGAAATTATTTCTCAAGAAAATTGAATCTTTTGTAAGAACGCATTTCAAATAAATATGAACTCGGAGCTCAAAACAAAATAGGGGACACTTCTTTAATAAGGACCATAAACGCACATACCCAATTTTGCCTTGACTCTGCCTAAATGATCTCGAGGTGTTTCACACGCATTGCCTAAATTTGTTGCTCGTGAGGTGTTTTAAACGCATTGCCTCCATTAGTTGCTCGTGAGGTGTTTTGAACGCATTGCCTCAATTTGAATTGGTGTCGACTTGAATGTCTGGTACTCTTTCAGATACAGGGTGTTTTTTTTTTAAAACGCATTGCCCTGTTGAAATTGAAACACTATTTTCATATAGTTGTGTAATTCAATGATAACTAGTGTAGCCAGTACCAGAACTGGCTTGAATGCTCAACGCACTTATGTCACATTAGCACTCCTGTATAGCGGCATAGAAATGTCCCACTATCACTTCCACAGATTTTTGTAACAGCTGTAATCAAACACTGCAGTTTGATTTTATAATTTAGCAGTAATGTCTTTGATACACTGATTCACTGATTAATGTTTTTTAATCAATCCGGCTCGGTGGACCAATGTTAATTTGCACTTAATAAATTGTGTCTATCAAGGCAAGTATTTCGTAAATAATTCCATTCGATCTAAATAGAATATAAAATTTTTTATAAGAGCAAGGAGTAAAAGAATCAGAGTACATTTCTCTTTCGAGGCTCTCCTTACACTCAATCTCCGTCTCTGGTCCTCAGAGCTCACACACTACATCAGAGTGGCAATAATACAAACAAGATAGTCATATTTCGAAG
>NC_046662.1:103596703-103627510 GCF_010883055.1 Belonocnema kinseyi
TTTCATAAGGACTACTACGGAATTTCACCGGGAGCGGGTGCTAATATGACAAACTATACTCATTCCCAGAGAAATCGCGGTAAATTTTCAACCGTTAACACGTCTCATGACCGTAAGATAGGTGGTTACAGTCTGGGACGGACTGAATACGATGATTTGCCAAAATTATCGTGCACCCTGAGGATACTGAGCGACCCAAGGACGACTGGCTTCTGCATTATGTGCGAAAGTGTCTGGGCATCTTGTTGACACGCAGGGATGCTTTTCAGGCTTTTAACCAATCAAAATTTGGCACCTTTCTTTCTTTTCATTCTCCTTGTCTATGTGTTTTTTGTCAGGTTTTGCCGTAAATTCAATAACGAACATAGTTCATTTCTCGAAGTCAAGGACAACTATGTCAGGTCAATTAAGGCTAATGCCGTAAGAGTGACAGAGACAGTAATAAAGCTCCCTTAGTGCTGCATTGTGCCTTTGGATGTCGTTTGTTCCCGCATGAGTTGGACAACTTGATAGTATGTGTCCTAGATGCTCGGGGTGGGTATGGCATGCTCTGCAGCTATCACCGGGAATGTCTTGACTCAAAATGTTGCGACGGTAGGCTAAAGTTTAAACAACGCCGTCTTTAAATGCTAAAATAAGACCCTCCCTGTCCGACTTCAATCCGGGCTTCCAGGAGTGAGTACTCGATATGAACAAGATTTGATGCATTTTGCTCACCCTCCTCCGCTAGTTTTTACGGAAATGCGCCTTTGCCCAATTCTTCGTGCTTCCTGACCACCTTAAGAAGAGAGTCTCGTCTACTTTCGACTATATGTGCTGCACCCTGAATAATGCTGTTCAGAAGAAATTCAAGATTCAGTATTCCGCAACCACCTTGAAGGATTGGGATGTAGAGAACAGAGGACTTAACACCTATGGCCATGTCTCACGATCAAGAGATGGGTGAACACAGGGCATGAAGAAAAATCTCGACGATAGGCTTGCGGAACCATCATGTGGCTTGAGGACACGAAGCGACCCAAGGATGACAGCTTTTAGCATCCATCTCGCAAGTGCCTTGGCATATTTTTAGCAAGTAGGTATGGATTTAAGGTTACGAACCAATGATATATTAGCACCGCCGAGACCACCGATCACAAGGACAATTACTTTAACTGAATATTGTGGGTACAGTCGTTGCATCTACTTTTTAAGGTGTTTATACGTCTTATTTTCCTTCTCCTTGATGATCGCGCACATAATACTTCACATTTTTCCTTTGTTTAAATAAAGATGAGAATAAAATTGTCTTGAATTGAAAAGGACTACTACGATATAAAAAAACGAAAAACGTATGATGTATTATGTTCACGACCCTTTGGTAGTGACGTTATAGTCCACGCCTGTCCAAAGAAGGGAGTTCGACTCAATCACCACATGTTTGAGTTCTACCAACAGTCTCTACTCAGCTTGGGTGGTGGTCGGTTTTTGAAATGGAAGGGAGGTATCCAATTCTGTAGATACGTAGTATGTCGGAAGGTGTCTTAGTGCGACTGAATTTAAAATGAAATTAAGTAATTTCGAATTTAAGTAATTAATATATTAGCAGTAAAAGAATGCATAAGTCTTAGAAATAGAAATGGTACATAATATTTTGTTGAAAGAAAGTTGGAAATAAATCTTCAATTAATCGCATAACCCGTTTTTGTGAGAAAAAATTCAGCGAAATTTTCAACCTTACAAAGTTTATTGCAATAGAGAATTTTAAGGCCTTTTTTATTGAACTATTTAATTTCCCTATAATAAGATATAAAAGAGGCAATTACATTCTCTACATCTATATTGCTGTATTGCAATAAATTCACATTCAATGTATAAACTTTTATAAATATTGAAGGGCAATGATTTCAACATTTTTTTAATATTAGCTTACACTTTACAAAGAGATTGTCAAAATTATTTAAAATCAGGATCTTGCAACACATCTATTTAAAGTTTTGACGTGTATATATTTCCTTGATTTTTTATTTGAAAGTAAAATGTTATAAGATATTAACTAGTCATGTTTTGAAATTGTTGCAATATTGATCAAATCATATTCATGTCGTAAAAAAGGTATAATTTTTCAAGCTCAGGATATCAGTAAACATTTCTCCGTCGTTCGAGTTGCATTTTACACCACTAAAATAAACCTGCATGTCAATGTTCCTCCTTGCCCTGAAATCGCTATCATTTCTTAAAGGTAGGCCTCCTTTTCGGCACGTTGATTTCGCAATGACTGACGCGAAACGTGATTAAGCTCTCCATTTTTCTGTCACCACAGAATGTGCATACGCGTCATAAGGCTTCCGTTATAGCAGGGACAATCCGAATGCAAGGATAAGACTGCATATTCTGAGAGGTCGCCCGGTATCGCAGAGTCACCGTGTAAGACACCACACCCAGGTGCTGTTAAGCTTTCGGCACGGTTGTTACGCTTCGCATAGTGGTTATTACTTCGGAACCATTCCTGGATAATTGTGCCCGACTGCTTATTAATTATTGTAACCATATTCAGCAGAAACCCAACAGGCGCCCTATATCCGCAACTCGAGGATGCGTTTGTCATTAATACGTGTTTCCTTACATTTTCAAGGTGACATTGTGTTTCGTCTGAGGAGTTGGGACTAATTCAAAAGTTATTTAATTACATGGGAGAGAAAAACTAATTCACAATCGGAAAAAGCAAAGTAATTCGCTACTGGGGGCAGCGAATGTGGTTGGTGGTTCAGTTGTGGGAATGGTGATCGGCTTGGGTCTTTGCTCGGAAAAGGGTTGGCGCGGGAACGCCAGGGAGATGCAGCTTGGGTCGAAGTCCAGGGAGATCTGACTCCTTGGAAAAAAAGGATAAGGGGGCTCGAACAATCGCTCCTTCTTGTAAGATCCAATGCACGCAAACGGGCAGATTGCGCGGCGAAGGCGCGCTGGTCGCTCGTTTCCAAAAAGGGATCCCTCCAAAGAGTGATCAAACTGGAAGCATTTGTTGTGGTAGGTCGGGAGTGGATAGGCCACCTCGACCCAGGTGATTTATTTGTATACGTTTCTTCTGAATGTCAATGAGCGCATATACGCACGAAGGCTTTACGGAGAAAAAATTTTTAAGTTTGTTTTTGAGTATGGGAATGTTTGTGGACGTTTAATGAAGCCCTCAAATGGTGGGTGCGTTGAAATTATTTTTATTATAATACAATATCTAATTTGTTTTCGCCCGTCAATTTATATTTATATTGTGGCACTACGTATTAAATTGTACCTTCCGTTTTACCATGAGGCTGAATCCATGTTGTAGTTATTCGTTCGTTTACCTTCTCTCAGAGTCGAGCATTTTTATGTCTTTATAATAAAGCTAACAAACTATACACATTCAAATTTTCTCTGATGGTTAAGTTTTTCACAGTCATTTCTATCTCTTGCTTAAAGAGTTAGTATAGTGGGCAATTTTTACGAGTTCACGAAAAACTACTGAAAAACTATTGAAAAACACCCAATATGGATTTCCTATAGTCTACCTATATAGATTCCCATCTTATTTCAAATCGTAATTTGAGAGAGGTATAGAATCCTATATGGGTTCTCACGTAGTTTTTGGCGTAGGCTTTTTCAGTAGGGTATCAAATTTCATAGAGTTTAATAAACTTTAATATAACATTTCATTTCAAAGGTTTATTTTTTTGCATTAACGTAAACCTGAAGGTTTTACTTAATATAATTTGGTCTCCTGTTTTTCTCCAAATGTTCATAAGCAAGGTACCCTGTTTTTCCTGATTTGAGACGATTTCCCGCTTTTAAGTCTGTAGCTATGAAAGTGGTTTGAAAAACAGTATCACTCATTAACAAAAAAAATATTGTTTCGTAACAAAATGTAAACCCCCCTCTTTTATTTAAATTTTTTTTTATAGAATGGCCTTGTACAAAATTGCGAAACAAGCACCGTCAGTGAATGGACAGCAGAAAATCCTCTCTGTCACATAAAGTCTGATAAAAAAGGAAGATTTAGATTTCCAGCCATTTCATATGGAGAGTATAAAATCATGCCTTATTACGCCGGCACTCGTACTAAATTCGACGTGCAACCATCCGAATTACGATTTAAAGTCAGCCACGATAGTTTGATACTACCTCAAGATTTTAAAGTAACAGGATTTACAGTTAGTGGTATCGTACGTGAATCCATCGACGGAAAGCCCTTAGTAGGTGCCAAAGTATTTTTATCAGGAAAAGAAGTCGGTTTTACTGATCAAAACGGGAGATACAAAATAGACAATATAAAGTCTGGTCAATATATTTTGACAGCTGAAGCTCGTAAGTTTAAATAAACACATTTTTAATTTGTTAATTGCTTACAATAACAAAATAATTAACTATCTCTATTTGTCACAGCAAACATGAAGTTTGAACAAAAACCAGTGAAGGTTTCTCCTAGCTCTTCTGATGTGCCTGCCATACAACCATCTTCTTACCAAGTTTGCGGAAGAGTAACTTTATCTGCAAAAGGCACTCTCAATCATCGCAAGGTTGCGTTTAAAAACATTGGTTCAGACTTTCAGACAAAAATTGAAATCAATCCGTCTAGTGGGGAATTTTGCATTTTTCTTGCGCCTGCCAAATATCAAGTGCGTGTGATTGTTTCTGAAGAAGAAACACATAAAGGATTACAGTAAGATATTTTCACGAACAGCAGTAAGAATCGGTTTCCACAAATATGATTTTCATCAATTTCTTTGTCAACAGATTCTTCCCTTTGCAACAAGCTATCATTGTGTCGTCGAAGCCACTGAATAATATAAACTTTTTGCAACTAAAGGCAACTCTAAAAGGAACTGTCAAATGCTTACCAGGGACTGACTGCAGTCAAGCATATGTTACTTTGAAAGTTCTTGATGGTATCACTGTAAAATCTGTACAAGCAAAAGGTACATACTTTCGGATATTTTTCTTTTTACTTTTATTTTTTATTTTATATTCAGAGTTGAAAGCAGCCACAGAAAATGTATTTAATTGCAAATTACTAAGAAGTAAAAAGTCTTTAAGGTTATGTGATATTTACCAGATTCTTAGTTTACCGACATTTTTTTAGCTGCTCACTTTCGCACCAAATTAGATATAATGAAGCATGGCATGGCCTTAAATTAATTTGACATTTGCTGCCGCAAATATTTTCTATTTTTTGTGGCTCCACGGCTCCCTCTCTCAAGCTTTTTTTATATAGAAGGCAGATACCAGTTTACGGAAATATTGCCGGGTCAATATGAAGTCCTGATTGACACGGATGTCTTCTGTTGGGAAAATCCTGGGCATAAGATAATGATAACGTCAGAGCAGGCGGAAATTCCTCTCTTTCGTCAAACTGGATTTTCCGTCACTTTCATTTCTTCTCACGATACTGACATTGAATATTTCGTTCCTGGGGAGACGAAAAAAAGTTCTTTACAACTGAAAAAGGGAAGCAGCAGGCATTGCGTGCCGAAGGCTGGTGAATACGATTTTGTGCCAAAAAGTTGTCACATTTTTTCAAAACCCTCGTATAAATGGGATGTTAAAAATCTCACTCCTATCATAATCACGTCTACAAAACATAAGCATGGTGGAGTTATTGTTAGCACTGCTGCTTTGGATGGAGTAAAAGTGAGAATTGAGAACGATGTAGGAGAACCGGTCATGTAAGCGATACAACAGGAATTGTAATGAGCGAATCTAATGTAGAAAGAATTTTAGTTAAAGAGTTATATTGAAAATTAAACATTAAAAAAAAAATTTAATTGTAAACTAAACCATTCAACGTTATTTCAGTCAAAAAATCAATTAAATGTCTGTTGATAATCATATGACTTCTTTACAGCTATTAATAATCACTCTGTTTATTTTTTTTTGAAAAATGTTTTTTAGGCTTGGGCCTTTGAAGTATGTCAAAGTAAATGACGTTTACAAATATAATTTTGAATTTGACGCAAATGCTGATAACTCATACGTTATCGTCCCAATATCCGAGTTCATGTTATTTAGTCCGTCGTCTTTGAGAATTCTGGGAGAAAACGAGTGTCATGATAATATTGCTTCATTTAACGGTGAATTAGGAAAGGTTCGTTTGTAAACCTTTCTTTTGACATAGAACAAGAATATTCATGATGAATTCTTTTTTTTAACCTCAACTAGTCTTAACTGTACCTTTATTTTTGTAGGTGATAACTGGCTCAATTGTGCCTCCACTAGATGGAGTCACAGTGCAAATTTTTGGTAAGGATAAAGAAGTTCCTGTTCATACTCTAGTCACTCAGAGTGATGGTAAATATAAGGTTGGGCCACTTGATGGAAAAGTTGATTACAGGTTAGTGTCTAAATTTGTGTTCCGTTAAACTTAATTAATAATTATTAGTAATTGGTATTAAAAAAATATTAATTTTTAGTGTGACTGCAACAATGGAGGGATACGTCGTGACCGGTCCTGATGCGAAGGGAATTTTTTCAGCCCAAAAATTGGCGGAGATATATGTCAATGTTCTAGATGAAGCTGATGAGAAAGCCTTGCAGGTATGTAATAAAGAAGTAACATTCCTAAAAATAAAGTACGTTGGATTAATTCTGTCCTTCCGTTCACATTATAGGTTTTGAGTCATAATTCCTTTGGGATTCTTTTTATTTTAAGATATTTTCGAGCAATTTTTAAATCATAGAGTATCATTTTAAGCCTTCAGACACTTTCAGATTTGACATTTGAATAATATACCAGTCGTAAAATATTTTTACTTCGGAAAAAGTCTTACTGGAATTGAATTTATTAAAGAACTTCCTTTTGACTTTAGAAATTAATAACACGTCAAAAGTTCTAATAGATCTGTTGTGTGCTAGCTGAAGTAAGATTTGGGAAAAAACAAACCAAAAAATGTTTGATTGGAAATGACTTTGTGAATATCGCTCGTAGAAAAAAGTGTCAATGGAATCAAAGAAAGATAAATATTTGCTGGTGTTTCTGAACTAATCTATTTCTAAAATTGCTAAAACTTCGATTGTGTCGTTTTTGGGGAGTCTCACTGTTAGACAATCGGACTTCACCTCAGAGGTCCGGGGTTCGATCCCTGAGCCGGTACCTCTAGAAATTTTTCAATGTACCTTTACCGAGGTTCTGGTGGTTCGGAACCCACCTTAAGCTGTAGGTCTCCCATCGTGTACTTGACTGCAATCCAGTCCGCCAATGATGGGGTAAAAACCAAGCTTTGTCCAATATTTCTGGGCAGACGGCTCTCATCAGATCACTTGATTGCATTATAAAAATGCGTCCGTGACTGATGATATATACCGGGACAGCCCCGTGTAAAAATGATCAAATAAAAAATCTAACAAGCCTGTGACAAAAATAAATGATTGAAAACAATTAAAAAAGAAAAATGACGGTAGCCCTAAGAAAGGATGGTAGCTCTAAGAAAGCATCCAGAGGTGACTGTTGTCACCTCCAACGATCGTCGTCGCTCGTAATTGTATACCTACAACATCATCGCAGGATGTTTCAACCATCGTATTAAATTATTTAAATTAACTTATAACATTCTAATCTCATCAGTCACTTGACTTAGTCCGTGGCTATGATGTATAACCGGTGCGTTTATTTTTTATAAATCACTTTGCTTTTTAAACTAAATTTGTTCTTTCTTTATAGACCGTGGGCTCAGAACATAAGTGGGAACGTGATAGGGATAAGGCCAATTTTCACATCATATGTTCGTCTGATGATGAGGAACGTAAAAATGGGTGCCTGGTAGGTGTGAGAGGATGCGTTTACATGTGGCGACCTGTCAAAGGTGCGAATTTTTGGCAGTTAACTAAAGTGACTCGGATAAGGTTGAAAATTGGTGTACATATAGGGGCTGACATTAGAAATAGCACCTGCGCATTGCCAGGCACTTACCTGGATGCAAAAGTGTTGCCAGGCGGCTTCGAAGTCGCCGGACATTCAGGTGAAATTTCTTGAAATTGATTTTACAGGAAAAAGTTTGAAACAAAAGTTGGCCCACTCCCAGAGATGCATATTTTCATTGGTATATCATTTTTTGATCAAATTGATATATTTGGAGAAAACATCGATTAAAGAAATACCATAACAATAAAAAGCCGTTTTTATTGACAACAAGTGATTTTTTCGAAAATTATTAAAAGACAAAAGGTACTCTATTACAGGTATACTCCAAGATGCATAAGAAGTATTTGATCAAAATGTTAATATTTACCAAGTTATTCGCATTTTCCCTTCTTTTTCCCATTTTTTCTATCACCTGCTGTATCTTTAGAAATTTAAAAGAAGATGTGCTCAAAATTAGTACACGAATAAAGTAAGTCTTATGCAAAAAATTGGCGTCAGTGACTTTTAGTTAAAATAATAACTTATTCTGCTATAAATAATCATAATCAGAGTCACGTTCTCAGCTTCTGGTTATCGTAGAAAGTTGTAATAAAGGTGAATATGATTATAAAAATTAAACAACAAAATCGCTTTACTTTAAAATATCCATTATTTATTATTGCTAAAGTTTATGTTTTGTCGCCGAGATACGTTCGATTAAAAATGCACCACGAATAATTTGTAATGCCTACGCCAATGATCCACGCTGAGTCTGGGAAACTTGACATTCGTCACGGTAATAAAGATCGAACGTATCTCGGCGACAAAACATAAACCTTAGCAATAATAAATAATGGATATTTTAAAGTAAAGCGATTTTGTTGTTTAATTTTTATAATCATATTCACCTTTATTACAACTTTCTACGATAATCAGAAGCTGAGAGCGTGACTCTGATTATGATTATTTATAGCAGAATAAGTTATTGTTTTAGCTAAAAGTCTCTGACGCCAATTCTTTGCATAAGACTTACTTTATTCGTGTATTAATTTTGAGCACATCTTCTTTTAAATTGCTAAAGATACAGCAGGTAATAGAAAAAATGGGAAAAAAGCGAAAATGAGAATAACTTGGTAAATGTTAACATTTTGATAAAATACTTCTTATTCATCTTGGAGTATACCTGTAATAGAGTACCTTTTGTCTTTTAATAATTTTCTAAACAATCACTTGTTGTCAATAAAAAGGGCTTTTTATTGTTATGGTATTTATTTAATCGATGTTTTCTCCAAATATATCAATTTGATAAAAAAATGATATACTTTTGCATCCAGGTAAGTGCCTGGCAATGCGCAGGTGCTATTTCTAATGTCAGCCCCTATATGTACACCAATTTTCAACCTTATCCGAGTCACGTTAGTTAACTGCCAAAAATTCGCACCTTCGACAGGTTGCCACAGTTAAACGCGTCCACTCACACCTGCCAGGCACCCATTTTTACGTTCCTCATCATCAGACGAACATATCATGTGAAAATTGGCCTTATCCGTATCACGTTCCCATTTACGTTGTGAGCCCACGGTCTATTATACATTGTATTCCTCGTTGAAAGTTACATAAGATCTGACCTTAACATTTTTTTTTATGTCCACCCCTCTGAAATTTTCCGGGGTTCCCATACTTTTTCCTCACCCTGTATGTTATCCTGATATGCGACATATTTTTCAGAAGTTCACAAAATATTAATTGATATAAAGAACTAAGTCCTCGACTTAAAGAAACAACATGAAACTTATATTTAACTGAACTACAGAAATGCTACAATTGTTTAAAGAATTAGAATAGTTTAAATACTAAAATTTAAACGTAGCATTTTTTGAGATGCTTAATACAATAATAACTCCAAGTTAATATAATTTTAATAGTGATATTTATTTTTATTTTCAAGGGGTAGGAACCGGACTAGATAAGGTATAACCTGTCTATGAATCATCTACGAAACGAAAACTATTATGCGCCGAAATATTTACATTTACAGAATAAACTTTACGCTGTTCACAGTGCGTACATCTAAAGAAGTGAAATTGGTTTTGTTATTTAAAGACTTATGCTCGCAGTGGCTATTCTTTCGTAGATGATTCGTATCCAAGTTCATTCCTTTTCTAGTCCTCTCCGTACTCATGGGAGAAGCAAACATTCTAAAAATATCCAGTGCTGATGCTGAGAACAGAGAAAGCACAGTAGTATTAGGTGAAAGCCTTCTTTTTATTATAACTGTGGTGAAAATTTGTGGCTAAATTATAACCTCGAGAAATAATTTTAAATGAGAAATTGATATCGAAAGAAATATTTATTAATTTAATTAATTTATTAATATGATTTGCACTGAAATTAGTATGTAATTGAAGAAAATATGTGTTTCCTTTGTTCGAATAAATATTTGTTATGATTAATTAATTTCCAATTGTTTATTCCACCGACGATTTATTTCAAATAAATATATCATTATTTAATTTTTGTGAATATTTTTTTAATTTATAAATTTATTTACTTGCAATAATATAGATAACTCTTAGCGTCGGATAAATATTTTTTCACTTCGATGAATAATTATTTATCTGAAAAAGATGTTACCCTCAACCAAAGAAACCTAAATTACTTCATACACACATGAATGAATTAGTTAATTTAAATATACTTTTAAATATTACTTTTTTAATTTATAGTCTCCTCAATGAAACGTACATACCAGTGGTTTTCTGAGAAAAATCAAGAAGACGCAAGTTTGACCCATTTTCGAGAAGAATGCATTTCAAAGATTGCGAACATATGGTCATCGAGCCGATGCAAGATTTTTTCGAAGCGTCGGTAGCTCCCTGGTAGAGCGTTTGGCTGATAGCTACCAAGTTGCGCGTTCGATTCCCGCTATCCGTATTAATTTTTTTTTTTTTAATATTTTAAATTAATAATATCTATTCTTCAATAGTTTCTAGTATTTATGTTTTTAAATGAAAGTATAAAAAAAATGTTTCAAATAAAATTTTCAATAATGAATATGAAAATCAGTGATCGTAGTGACTCATTTCATTGATGTTTTTTTTTGCACTTTGCGGAAAACATTTTAATTTTGTATTTATTGTTGAAATTTTCGTTTGAAACAATTTTCTCCTACTTAAAAATTTTTAAACGTAAATACCAGCAACTATTGAAGAATACAGAAGAAGAATAATTTTAATCAAATGCAGAACTGTCCAAGCGATTGATCATAAAAATACGATAAACAGAGTTTGTATTGAAAATTAGAAATAAATAATCATTACATGGCAACATTATATTAAATGTTAAAAAAAATGGAATAAACAAGCACTTGGATAAAAAAGTGCGGATAGCGGGAATCAAGCGCGAAATCTTACGGCTATCAGCCAAGACCTCTGCCAGGGAGCTACCGACGGTTCGAAATAATTTTGCATCGGCTTGATGACCACCCGTTCGCAATTTTTCAAATGCATTTTTCTCGAAGATCGGTCAAAATCGCATTTTCTTGATTTTTCTCAGGAAACCGCTGGTATGTACCTTTCATTGAGGAGGGTATCAATTTAAACCAAAGAAAAGCCAGACCTAAAGGTCCCCTTGTTGTTAGATACGCATCGCAGAATGTTCCATTCGAATCGTAGATGAATCTCTGGTTTCTGGCGAATTGTTCACCGTTGGGCGAGGGGAGGGGGGCATGAAGAGGTTAGTCGCCCTTGGCCTCGCATAAATATTTGTATACTGTCCCTTTCTTTTTTATGATTTATCCTTGCAGTAGCTACTTTGGAGATGGGTAAATGTCTAAATTTTCAAACGATAAAGTATTATTCAATCTGGTTTCCACTCGTAAAAGATTAAGAACGCGTAGTTCCGAGCGGCAAGCACAAGGTGCACATAAAAACTTTTCTGCTGTAATTCGTATCTGATGTTTTTGGTGTGTAGTGATTTACAAGCTGTTTGGGGGGGGGGCATGTTGTGACATCAAGATATTAGTGCTTTTTCTATTGTATTACGTATTTTGTGAAACTAGATAACCAACACACATTGTGGTTGAAAGGACTTTTTCAAAATATATCACTTTTTGATACAATGATTTAAAAAAATTTAATATAAGTTACAATTTTGTTAGGCACCTCGCAAATGAAAGGATAGGGTGGATTGTGGAACATTGGGAATAGATGAAGTCAGAGAAAATTATTCATATCGATAAAGTGAAGATTATTTAACCACTTTCAGTTTTTGGTTGTGAGCTGGTGACTCTGGCTGATTATCCTCGTGGATGGCTTCGCGTCCTTTTTTTCTCTTTATTATATTCTTATTTGTGTTTCTACTTGCTTGCTATATATTTTGACCGGCTTTCTTTTAAATACCGTTTTTAAAAACCCGTGAAACTTGAATATCAAAATTCTTAGTCTGTTTTTCGAAATGGCTAATTTTTTTACATCAAGCTTTCTTTAACCGCATATTCGCAAAATCTGAACATCTCTGGATCTCAGAAGGTTAGTTTAATTTTCAGATGGGCAACTTCCGCATACACTTAAGTAGTGTTTTCGATCCTACATAATGTTTTTGCACTCTTTTAAAAAATTCCCATTTTGTTGGTTATCCAGTTCTGAGAGAGAGTGGTAGAGAGAGAGAGAGAGAGAGTAATGCAGGCGACGAAAGACGCTACGGCGTTACGAACCTAAACTTTTCAAAAATTGTCTGATAAAGTTTGGATTATTTTCAGGCAACCCCCGCCCGACCCTCCTGCATGAATAAAAGTATAATTATAAAACGGTACAATGTTGGTTTTAAACGGTAATATTTTCAAAGATTATATTGAATTTTTTTTCTAAGGAAAATGCAAGAAAACTTGACAGTTTATCCTCTTCTTTTGCGATTAATGCCAGATTTGCGATGTTGCGAGCATATAGTATTAAACAATTTTCTACAAAACTTTGTATAATTTTCAAATACAACTACCCCTCCCCTTCGCTACCCTCTCGATGACCGGAATTCGAATAATAACAAGTTAATTCTAGTTTTAAATGAGTAATATTTTGATCAAAGATAAGCTTCTTCCTCCTTTTAAACACTCCACAAGACTAATGAAGTTGTTCAGATAAAAAGCACAATTCTCCTATTGATAAGTCCGTTCAAACAACTCACTGAAAAAGTGGCAATTCTTTATTTTTCTTATAGTGTTGAGTTTTGGTGAATTATCCAAACTAGCTTTAATTATCCAGTTATACTGATACTTTATAAAACAATTACTTTTAACAAAAAAACGTTCATTACGAATGATTTGTATTGTTTTTATCAAACTGAAACATGTATTTTCATAGGCTTTGAAAGCGTACGACGTCACATCACGTGTTTTGCGCTACTAGGGAGTCAAAGTTCATAAAAAACTTTACTTTAAGAAAAAAAATGTTTGTGAATTACCCAATTGCATACTGATACATATACTCGGAATTGAACTATTTCACTATTTAGTAGCTTCAAATTAGAAGCCCAAATGCAGAAAAGCTATTTTTGAACTAGATGCAATAAAAACTGAATTATTTTTATTTTGGAAATGTGCCAGAATAAAAATGTAGCGCACTATGCCGTTCAATTAAAATCAAAAATTTGATAAGCTTTAAAGGGTGTGATTTAAAATAGGAATATTAGCAATCTTGTTTTGTGCTAGTTTTCTAAATAATTTTTGAATAAATATGATCTGTATTTTTGCCTAATAGGGAGTTCTCCTCTCTCTATCGGGTGGCCAAAGCTACAGGAAAAACAGTATAACAAACGAAAACGGTCAGATGACATTTAAATCACTCTCTCCTGGAGAATATTATCTTCGTCCAATGATGAAGGAGTACAAGTTTAATCCATCGTCGAAGGTAATCAATGTGCAAGAAGGTTTGACAGTCGAAGTGAAACTTACTGGCAACAGAGTCGCTTTTAGTGCGTACGGAGCAGTAACTTCATTGAATGGAGAACCTGAAGCTGGACTTCTTGTAGAAGCTCTGGGTCAGTCGGAATGTTCCAGTTATTTAGAAGAAGCTACAACGGAAGAAAATGGCAACTTCCGCATCAGGGGACTTCAACCTTCGGTAAAAAAAACTGCTTGTACATATATGCTTATTTAGTACATAAAATCAAAAGCGAGTCATTTTTTTGCTAATCTATAACTATTTATATCATCTATAGTGTATCTATGCCATTCGCCTGAAGCATGGCGTCGAAGCCAATTTGAACATTCAACGAGTTTTACCAAGTTCGATAGCTGTCCAGGCAACCGAAGACGTCTACAACCTTCGATTGATTGCTTTCCATCCGATCTCCCGTACGGATATTTCCGTGCACGTCATCTCATCTCAACCTGATCACTATCGTACTTTGAAAGTGAAACTTTGTAGAGAAGACATGCCTGATTCTCCAATACACATAGCAAAGATTGATAGTTATCACACCTTCAAGATCGGTAACAGTTACAACGCAGGATTCTTAGTGCATTTCCCACCTCTACATTCGGATAGCAAAAAATACTTCGTCCAGCTAGACACTTCTTTATCGCAATCATCGCACAAGTACAAGTCTATTCCTGTTTATTTTGAAGCAAACTCATCCTTCAAGCACGTAAAACTGAATTTTGATGCGGAGAGGAAACATGATCAGGCGGACATTAATCAAACATCAGTTGTTGCACTGCCTTTTATAATGCTCGTTGCTTTCGCGTTTCTCAGTAGAGATAAGTTGTGGAGTTGGTTAAATAATGTGACCGAACGGTTATCGAAACATGTGCCGGTCTCTAGGCCTCCCGTGCAAGCCATTCCAATTGATCCAAGAGCCGACGATATAATTGTCGAGCAGATCATGAACATTAATAAGAGAAAGACGAAAGTACGTAAAGCGTAATTTTTTGTGGTTCTAGGAGGTATATGGGTGTCTGTAATATGTTGATGATAAAATATACTGAAAGAGAGTTATTGATATTCAAAATTACATTGCCTAATTGGAAAAGAAAATTTGTAAAAAAATAATACTTTCTTAAAAGGCGTTGGGTTATTTACAGCGGAATTTTGGACTTTGTGGTAATGAGTATTAATGTAATAAAGTACACCATAAAAGAACATCCGAGGTATTGTTGTTTAAGAGCTAGAATGTTCTGTTAGCAAATAAAAGTGCTCTTTAATTTTAGAAATGTAAAAATTGCATTATTTAACTACGTAAACATTTTCTAAACAGAATATTGCTATGAAATTTGTATTCTATGTAAAAAAGGCTTCAAACCCCTATAAAACAAATTTTGTTTTCAGTGGCGGAAAATGGTCTATTAAGTTAATATTTCCCAATTTTTTGATCGCGTATGAATGCAAAAATGGCATTTTTATGAGAATTACAATTCTACAAACATTTAAAAATATCTGAACCCACAAAGCTAATTAACTGACGAAAAGACAGGCCTTAAATCAATCAGCTACGAATTAATTATATTTTTTTGTAGGGTCCTAATACGTTTATTTTATGCTTATCATCAAAAAGAATTTCCTAAAAAGTGTCTTGTTTTTTAAAATAACTTAAATTTGTGACGATTCTTTAAAAATTATTGTAAACTTTATGATTAAAAGACGAAAAAGGGCTGGAATTCTCAATTTTAGGTATATTTACAGGAATATTAAAAGGACCCCGTGCTTAATGTACACAGAATGACTATCCCGTCATTGGCTTAATAATAACTTCATAATATTGTAGGATATACAACATTACCAAGTTTAAGCCAAGTCCATGGAAAGCGATCTTATGTACACAGTAGACCGGAAGCATTTTCAATTACTTTAAATGTCATTTTTTTCTAAGTTTCTCATACAGAGCATTGATATATATATCCAATATGTAGACACCATTGAGATCTCTTGAATTCAAAACTTTTTAATTTAATTTTTTTTTTACATAGGGATTTTTTTCATATGCAAAATGAGTAAAAATGAATTGAAACGCTAAGTAACCTTTTGGGAAAATATTAACATTGAAATGCCGGGAGCGAGTGCTAATCTGAAGAACTGCACCCGATCCCAGCGAAATCGCGGTAAAATTTCAGCCATAACCACGTCTCAAGACCGTGAGATAGTTGGTTAAACTCTGTTACAGAATCAATACGACGATCAGCCAAATATCTCGTGAATCCTGAGGACATGGAGCGACCCAATGACGACCGCCTTCTGAATTTTTCCCGCAAGTTTATTAGCATATTATTGACACGCTGGTATGCTTTTCAGGCTATTAACGAGTAAAGGCTTGGCATCTCCAAGGACGCCGATGATAAGGACGATTAGTTTAACAGAATATTCCGGGTACAGTCATTGTAACTCCCTTCTAAGTTCTCTATACCTCTTTCTTTTCATTCTCCTTGGCTATGATGTTTTTGTCAGCTGGTGCTGAAAATTCTATAACGAACATGCCGCTGAATGAAGGTTGTTCCCGCATGAGTTGGACAACTAGATAGTATGTGTGCTAAATATCCGGGGTGTGCATGGGACGCCCTGCACCTATCATCGGGAATGTCTTGGCTCAAAATATGGCGACGGTATGTTAAGGTGGAACTGACACCGTCTGGACATGCTAAAATGAAATCCTCCGTGCCAGACGATATCGTAAAGACATCGTCAGATCATACGACGTGTTTACGATATCGTAGACACCTGAACATGGGCATAGGATATCGTAAAGATGTCGTAACGATGTCTTAAAAACGTCGCCAAATTTTGTGCCCATTGGGCGGCTTTGACTTGTTAAGTGTGTGATAACGGGCCCGGAGTTTGCGCGCGAACTTTAGAACCTTGGTGGTAAAATTCCTACCAGATGTGATGCAGTCGATCACACTCTGAATGCGGGACGCGTACTGTCTTGCCCAGCCTATCTTTATGGCGAGTTGATGCATTCGTCTTTTGCTCTTATTATCAACTGTTGGTTTTGTTTTACGGTTAACATCGGCCAAAGCTCTCGCTGAATTATACACACAACAATTGATAGCCCAGAGGTCAGATTCTCCGGAAAAATGTCGCGTCTCTTTCTCTGTTGCCGACTTAATCTTACATAGCCCCTTTTTCGAAGTAGTTCAGCATGGTTTCGCAGACGTTGCTGCGAAAAGTGCGATAGCTCCGGGTGTTTCTCGCACTACAGAGCATGTAGCCGTGCCATGTAACCCCGTTCAGGGGCCACACTCGCATCGTAGCACTCTAGCAAGTCGTGATTCGGTCGCTCCGTCCACCTAAAGGTCGCGAGATCCCGCCCATCCATCGCATTCAATCAATTTTCATTGGCTCCCCCAGCTCTAGAGTGGTCGGCATTGTTGGCCGACCCATTGTCGGAAGCCCTGCGCGTTCTGTTGTTTTGAACCGCACTTACTACAACTATGTTTGGTGTTGTCATTGTTGTTCCTACGAGAAGCTAGGGAAAGGGGTTCGTCCATCCTTGTAGAGCCCCGAATGCAAGGATAAGGCTGCGTACTCTGAGAGGTCACCCGGTATCCCAAAGCCACCGTTCTAGACAATATATCCGCTAAGATATCTGTATTCAATCTACAAGAAGAACTGCATATATGGCAATCTATATTTAATGGAATATTCAATTTAATTCATTCTTTGGTAACGCGATGCTACTTTTCAGGAAAATCTTGTGCGGGGTGATCCTTTTGCCTATTTTCAGGCTACCCTTGTAACTCGCAGGTTACAACTGCACTCCAAATTAAAACAGAACGATGATTAGTAAATACATTTTTTTCCTTTTACTTACTCAATTTTTATGATCTAAATTTTCTTAAGAAAACCTTTAAAATCTATCTCGACGTTCCTGTATTCTTCTTTATTGTTTCGAACCGCATTATGCAGCTCGTTTCTTTCGTTGAACTGCCAATTTTCTGAAATGGGCCATGCTTGGGCCGCTGTCCTCGTTCTATATTTTTCAAAATATACTCTCATGGGTGTAGATTTCTAAAATTTAGTTGCACCTGCTCAGCTTCACCTTTTCTTCGTCGTTGCTCTTTCCTTCTGATGGTATCCATATAAATCTTGCCATAATTCAGTCGCTAGGTTGGGCCGGTTTACTTTAGCCTCTCTCTCATTTATTTCAGCATTCTCTTTACGTGCTGAATAGGGTCGCTTGGCTGGACTAGCACTCTTATTTTCGAAGATTTCCTCTACCAGCGCGTCGCGTCGGCTCCTTCGTACATCATATATCACCTTTAATTTTTTACTATTGCCTTTCGCTTGTATTACGTACAGCCAGTTTTGTTCAGTTCCCGTGAACTCTGTTTCTATGGTTGTTTCAGGGTAATGGTCTTCGCTGGGCTCATCGCCGACGGTTATACGGTTTAACGCGTATACAGTAATTTCTTGAAGAATTTTGTTGTTTAATTCTTTGCTGACATCCGTCTGGGTGTTTGATTCACTCTGTGTTGTTGAGCACGGTAATGCTGACTTTTCGCAATTTTTCACGGATGATGTCGAGGGTTGCGGTGATGCATCCTTTTGTTTCTCTATATTGACTGTAGTTGTCTTGTCTCCGCTATCCTTCAGAAGTTTTCCTTTAATTGCAGATTTCTACTCTCCATCTTCTATTAAAATTACCTCTGAAGACGTCTGTATTGAACTTACTGCAGACGATGTGTTCGTCTCCGCCCCTACCGTTCTCCGTTTTCTGAGTCGAGCCGCGCTAACTTCCGATACCTTAGTATATTTTGGTCCATGTCACATTGCATTGATACGCAAGAGTAGAAATTCTTTAAATTTTGTGTTGCCATCCAGCATGGTGCCTCTTCTAGCCAATACTGACCTACCCGAATCTGCAGGAGGTACTTAGGACCCAGTCGTCTCGTTTTCCTTCTCCCCACCCTCGATTTTCCTTCTTATGTATTTCTTTAGGTCGCTGGCGTGCTAGATAATTCGTTGTATTGACTTTAAAGTTAAATAATTTCGTTGAAAATTCATATATTTTGTTTAAAATTTGTCTTTTTTTGTATATCATAAAGTTTCTTGGTCGAGAATTTAACAACTTTCTTGAAAATTTATTTTTTCCATTAAAAATTATTTTCTTTATCTGAAAATGTAACTATTCTAGGATTAATTAAAAATTAATCGTTCTTATCTGGAAATTGAACTATTCAATTTTTGGTTGAAACTTTATCCTGTACATTGTATTAGTTAAAACACCAATTATTTGATAGAAAATTAATTTAGTTTGTTTAAAAGTAAACTTTTTGGTTGAAAATTGATATATTTTGTTAATTAGATTGTTTCCTAAAATTAAAAAAACTGCAAAATAAAAAAATGTCCTTAAAATCTTCCGGATTCTTTTTTTTAATTTTTAAAATGTTTTCAAATACTGACTTAAAATTTATTTGTCAAAATAAAAAATTATTTTCAATCTTCTTAGCAATCACAACAATTTTTGTTAAACTTAAAATTCAGCTCATTACAAATTTAACAATTCAAGGCTTTCTTTTCGAACCATTCTGTTCAAAATTGTATAGTTTTTAACAGTTGTTTGTAATGGATTGTTTTAAATGAACGGTCAAATATTACTGATGATTAACGAAATTTTCTTCCAGATAAAAGATGTGATAAAAAATTGAATTGAACAAGGAAAAAAACGAATTTTCAACAAAATTGTTAAATTTTCAAGGGAAAAGGTGAATTTTTCACCAAGAAGATTAATGTTCTATAAAAAAAAAAACGATTTTCAAACTTACCCAATATATACATGTTAAATTTCTACAAAAAACGGTAAATTTAATTTTAATAAATTTCTAAATTTTAAAGTCAAAAAGGGTATTATCTACAAAAAAGCTGAATTTTTAACCTAATTTAAAGGCAAATAGTTGAATTTTAAACTATAATTATGAATCTTTAATAAGAAAAGATTCATTTTTTTAATAAGTAGTTCAACTTTAAGTGAATAATCGAATTTTCCACCCAAAAATTATGATTTTAATTTTTAACAATATAGTTGCATTTACAACAAAACGACTTTGCAACCAAAAAATATTTACAGTTGATAATTCAACCGAAAAATGTAATTTTTAATCAAAAAGTATACATTTTTCATAAAGCAATTTAATTTCTACCAAAAAAGATGAATTGTTAACAAAATACATGATTTTGTAACAAAAAATGATATAGATTGTCAGTTACAAAAATGTATTTTCAACGAAAGAGATGAACCTTCAAATAAAAGAAATAAAAATTTTAACAAATTAGTTGAATTTTTGATAGAAAAGAGGACTTTTTTACAAAATAGTTACATTTTTAACAAAATAATTAATTTTTTAATCAAATAATTGAGTTTTTATCCAAACGAGATGAATTCCAAAATCACCAATAATATAACATAATTATAATAGTATCATTAATATATATATATATACAGGGTGGACACGCTGCGGCTTACATACATGGCGAGATGAATGGTACCCGAATTGCATAACAGCAGGGCAGAAGCCATTATACAGGGGTATTTTCATATTTCGCGCCTTTAAAGTTTCATTCGGATTGGCCATTCCGTCAAGTCCGTGCATCATCGGATCAAGTTTATGATAGTTTCCATGGTTGCATTCGAAACTTCAAACGGATACAAGTGTGTTACGTCCTAACTTTCGAATCCACCGAATAATATAAAGAATTATTCTTTGATTGGTGGATTCCTTTTCTAGTCGTAAGGTTCGCTGCTGACTGGCGTTGATTTGAAAATCAACTACCGCGGTTATTTAAATCCTTATAATAATCACAGCTGATGAAAATAAGAATCTCACAAGTTAAAATGTCATTTTAAATGAATAACTTTATTCACTAACTTTGCAAATTAATCCATGGGACACACACAACAGTTAATATAAACTGTTTATTATTATTATTAAATTCTATATCTAACTTTACTTAATGTTACATATAAACTAGTTTCGACGACTACACTAAGTTACGCGGCACTTATACATTTTAGATTCTACTTTCTATATCAAATATTTAATATTTAAGATCTCGATTGACGCGGGTTCAATGAATATCAACGATTCAAGGATATCTGCCGTTCCTCCCCGAGTCACATATATTTATAACCTTGCATTTTTGGATTACGTGCAGGGATAGCATTAGAGCAGGGGAGTCAAGTGCAAACCCTTGACGTTGAGCCTGACCAATAGGAGCCCGCTAACGAATGTCGTAACTTATTAAGCTGACCACGTAGGCCCCGGCGTACGTGACTTATAATAAGGCTACATTTTCATGTATACCATTTTATCTTATTAGGTATATTAAGCAAATTATTTTATCCTAAAATTAAAGAAGAATAGAGAGAGAGAATGTTCAAGAATGTATACTAACACCCTAAATAACTTTAATAAGCAATTTCATAAAAAAATTATTAATTTTTTATACGAATTTAAATTAACTCGTATCCAACGTTAAAGAAAGTTTCTTCTTTATCGACTGAGATTATAAAATCAACGAGTTTAATCGACGGCAATACGCAAGCCGTCGCAAAGTGTCAAAACAATATAGGTTATGTTATATAGTAATTACAAATAATAAAAGTGTTTAATTAATAATGAAGTGAGGCATGTGAACTGAGAAGTAAACGTAATTTTTTTTCTTTGATAATACCATTATAGAATAGCTGCTTAGTGACAAATAGTATAAAATAGTAATAATATTCTGCGCTTCCAGTGGGCGAAAAGTGAATGGTGTTTAACGCTTATTTTTACTGCATAAAAAAGGTATGTTATGAATAGACAGGATATGTTTTAAATAAACTGAATGAAAGTACTTAGTAAAAAAATTAATTTTTTCTTATTAAGGATTCATAATTATAGTTAAAAATTCAACTATTTGCCTCCAAATTAAATTTTTTGTTAAAAATTTTACTTTTTTGTTAAAATTGCATCTTTGGGCGTTAAAAGTCAACAATTTGATAGAAAGTTAAACTATTTGGTCGACAATTAAACTTTTGGTTGAAAAATCATATTTTTGGGTTAAAAATGCAATTGTTTGGTTGAAATATGAACTGTACATCTTCTTGGGCTTAAAAGTCGATTATTTCACTAAGAGTTGAATTACTTTGCAAAAAAAATACTGTTATTTTCAGCAAGGTTTTATAATTATGGTTCAAAATTTAACTATCTGGTTGAAAGTTTAACTCTTTGATTGGAAACTCATATTTTTCGCTGAAAAAAATCAACTTTTTGTAGATAATTCCGATAATTCCGAATAATTCCGAAATTATAACATTGCAATGTTATAATTTCGGAATTTTTACAGTGATGTGGGAATTTTATTTTTCGGAAAAAGCGATTGAAAAATCCCGAAAAATAAAATTCCTGACACTGTAAAATTCGATCATTGAAAAATAACCAATAATAAAATTCCCGAAATTATAAAAGTTCCGAAATATAAAAGTCGAATGGGAAAATTCACGAAAAATAAAATAAATAAAATTGCAGACAATAAGATATTACCGAATTTTAAAAATCCCCAAAGAAAATGCCTGAATCATAAAATATCCGAACTAGAAAATTCCTGAATTTAAACAATTTAAAAAATTGTTTATTAAATATTATTTATTGAAAATACAATAATCGAATATATATTTCTGGATGAAAAAATTTGTTTGAAAATGTGCATATTATTTGAAAAAAAACATAAAAAAGTTCTGAAAAATCGAATTTTTTATTAATGAAAAAAAAATAAATTTTGATATAAATCGTTGAGGAATTGAATCCTGCAAAGTTTGTTTCAAAAATGTTATTATGTAGGTACGGAGAAAATTTAGGCAAAACATTTTTTTCTTTCAAAGCACATGTGTTTTTTAATGTATTTTTTAATACAATTTTTATAAAATTATTATTCAGGTTCGGAGATTTCATTTTTTGAGATTTTTCATTCGTCCCTTTTGGAATTTTTGTCAGCGGTCCCATATTTTTATACCTCCTCTTAAAATAATGTAATTTTTCAAAATAAAAAGTCAACATTTGAAAACATTTCAAAATCATCAAAAGTATCTATTCTCTATTAAATTATTTCAAATTTTTTTAAATTATTTAAAAAATTTTTCGGAACTTTTAAATGTCTTTTAGACTGATTCCCATTTTTCCGAACATTTTTGTAAAATCCTGCACACAAAATTGTTTTAAGAGATTCCAGATTTTTTCTAATATTGTAAATCTTTCGAAATGTTTTGAAATATTTTTAAACATTCTCTTTGAGTTATGTACTTTTTCAAAATAAAAAATTATTTTAAATCTACCCAGAAAATTTTATTGTTTTTCTAGTATTTCAAAATTCTTGAGGAGCTCCAAATTTTGTTCTTTTCTTTGTAACATACAGAAACCTCCAGCGTATTTGATTTTTTTCTAAATTAATGCTTATTTAACTGTTCTTTAAGAATCAAAATGAAATACTTTTACCTTCGAAATACAAATAAAAAAATTAAACAATTATAATCGTAACATTCCAAGTTTAAATTTGTCGCCCTGAAATTGTGACAATTCATTTTGAAATTGTTTACTATTGAAAATTGTTTTTTTTTTTATTTCCAAACCAAACAGATTAAAAATGGAATATTTTATACTGAAATAATAATTTAAAAAGATTTTGAAATTGATAAAGGCGTTAATTTAAGAAGCCATTAATTCGAACTTCACACTTGTGTCACGACTAAGGCTTTGCAATTAAATTAGTTAAAATTTTAACGTTAAAATATGTAAATTATATCATTTTGAACAGATCTAGAATCACCTTGTAAAATTAATCACTGTTTAGGTTTTAATACTCGAACTGCAGTTCAATTTTCAAATTTACTTTCATTTTCAGATTTTTCCCGGTCGCGAGTCTAGCTTAATATTTAAAACATTCATTTTTTTGAAATTGTAATTTTTCGGTTGTAACTTACGGGACAATAATTTTACTCTTTGAAAGATTTTCTACAAATCTTGTTGATAATTTCTACATTTTCATCAAAAATGAGAAGGTATTAGTTTTTTTATGAAAAATAACTTTTTCGGGTTTTATCAAATGTCGACGTTTTGAGGTCCCGTGAGTCAGAAAAACAAGTTTTTACGTCGGGGTCTGTTTGTCTGTACGGCGTCGTCGTTGTTGCTGTCTGTATACCGGATAATTTTCGAAAGATTGGTCCGATTGGATTGGGCTTTGACACACTGTTCGAGGAACCAAAAAAAAAGATCGAGTTCGTTAAACAGCCATTTTTGATAAAAATCCAAAAAGTTGAAGCTTTTTCAAAATTTTTGAGACCACTTTTTTTCAAAATTTGAAAATTTTATCGACAGCTATTTATGGTACAAAAAAATATGAACAATTTATCCTGACAACTTTTTTTGATAAAACTAAACTTACCAAAGTTAAAGGATTTTCGAAATACAAAAAAACAAACGAAAATGGACATTTGAAGCAAAAAAAGCTTGGTATGGAAAAAAGTCAAGAGGCGAAAAACGCTACTTTTTCAAGGCCCCTTGATTATTTTATCACATTCTCATCCATAATGAGAAGGGTTTTATGCGAAAAATGATTTTCGCGAATTTCATTAAATTTAGACGTTTTGAGGCTCCTTGAGTCAGAAAAACAAGTTTTTACATTCGTATCTGTCTGTCTCTCTGGCGCCTACGTCGTCGTTATTGTGATTGTGGTAGTCTGTATATCGGATAACTTTTGAAAGAATAGTCGGATTGGATTGTGGTTTGACACACAGATTTTTTTATTTTAAGAATTGTATGTAAAAATTGTACTATTTTTATTTTTATAACAAATATTTTTGTTCAATTAAATATTTGCAATAAAAGTGTTTCGAAGAGATTTTTCAAAAATCTTTCGGGGAATAAAATTAGTATTTATAGGTCGACAAAGGTTTGTTTTCTTTACCAAATTTGGCTTTCGTCTAAATTTTTCCAGTTGTTTTTACTATAGTACAATTTACGTTTGCATCTCGGGCAAAGAAATCCATTCTATTGTTTGACAAATATTCTTTGTAAATCAATATTTTTCACAGAAAATTACCCTGAGTGACAGAACAAAATCGGAAACAATAAGAGTTAATTTAGTCAAGAATAAGCTTTTTGAACAAAAATGACTTTGAGTGAACCTTTAATATATATTTGTTAATTTTTACAAAAATCAGGCGTTATTTTCTTATAAAATAAAAATAATTTGTGGGAGGGGTGCAAATTATTAAAAAATAAATAAAAACTGAAGTTGTATGATTTTAATTTGTAACTAAATAATTTGAGAGGTTTCAATCTAAAATTATCGAACACTTTCCATTCAAAAATTCAGATGAAATATTTAAATAGCTTTAAATTTGAAATTATTCAATATATTCTGAAGACTACAAATTTAAAATGTCTAAATTATTAAGGCTTTAAATATTTTTGAAATTGCTGTTCTGGAGAATAAATAGCACTTATTCTTTTATCAAGAAATCACAACCAAAATTGTGTAAAAAAAGGTTTCAAAAGAGTTTTAAAACCTTAAAAAAGGTCAGAGGTTTTAATAGTTCAATATATGTGATAGAATCTCAAATGAACATGGAAAATGGTTTTTTTCCGCATTATTAAATTTTAAATTCAAACTTTTTCGCCTTTTAACAATTTCGAAAAATTCTAAAAATTCAAACAATAAGGCTGTATTCTGAAAATGAAGCAATTTTAACGTTAAAATTCAAGTTCCTAAACTGAAGGCCTAAAAATATGAAAATTTTACAATTAGTGTTATGTAAATTGTATTGGTATCTTAAAAGAGAATAAATAGTTCTTACATTAGTTTTTAAATTTTCTGCAGTTTACCTTTTTTACAAACGTAGATGTCAAAAAAGCCTACCCAATTTTTTCAAATTTTAGTCACTTATTTTCTAAGAGAAAATCACCCCTGTTTACCAGTCACTGAAATGGATTAGAAAAAAATTGAAAAGACCCAAGAATAAAAATTGGATGTACAGCGAATTTTTAAATTTTTAATGGAGATTGTCTTTAACTTTGTGATATCAAGAATTTCCATACACATTTCTTTTTAATAATACTGTAGGAAAAAATCAACAAGATCGAGCGCCGAAATTATAATTAGAGCAAATTTTCTGTAATTCTATGGGGACGGCTGAAATATCCCGAAAAATAAAATTCCCGACTCGGTAAAACTCTTTGTGCCAAAAAATACAATTCCAAAACTAATAAAATTCCTGAACAGTTTAGAATATTAACGAATTTGAAAATTCACAAATAATAAGAGTCCCCAAATAAAATTGTTTCTTAATCAATATTAATTATTTATTGAAACTACGATGATAAAATATTGTTATCGAATTAATTTTTGTTTAATATTTAAAGTGTTAAGAATTATTGTTTGAATTTAAAATTAAAATTATACAAAAAATTTTACTGACAAATTAATATATAAAAACACGTGTTTTTTAATTAACATTTCGATTTTTCAGAAGAACTTTTGTGATTTGAAAAATACTATTTACATTTTCAACCAAAATATCTTATCCAGAAATACATTTTGTTTTCATTATTATTTTAAATTTAAATAATAATGTTTAAATACTTCAAACATTAAAAAAGTTGTTTCTTTGGTATAAATATTTAATTATTTCAATTAAAAAAAAAAAATTGTCAAAGAAAAATGCTTTCAGCACTTGTTTATCTTGAAATGTCTTTCTATAATACTTTTTTTTAAATTAAAAATATGATTTTTCGAGAACATTTTTTTTATAATTAAAAAAAGGCTCTACCGAAAACCTGGATCAAGCTTTAGACAAAGATAAATATCTTTGCTTCAGATCTAAAAAAATTCAGCGATACATACATGTCAAACTTATCTAACCTCAAAAAAATTTTCTACTGCTTTACCGTCATATTTTACGAAGAATGAGAAAACAGAATTCGACTTCGTAGTACGATGAGGGCAGCACCTCGATTGGGCAGAAAATATGATGTCCGATATATATATATAATTCTCCACTCCGACGCCCGTACCGCATCTACGTTTCTAATATCTTTGCCCTGACCAAAGACATTTTACCTAGATGCGGCAAGGGTCTAGTTAGGCTACATGTCACGAGGGCAGCGCTATCGTCGAATTTGTGATTTCGGTTTTTTCCTGTACCTTTCAGCCTTATTCGGCATTGTCGCTGCGTTTAAACTATCGACATATAGAAATGGACCGTTAACGCTTTGGGGAGAACTGAAATGGGTTCTAGAGAGAAAAAAAACATATGAGACGTAGACCTGCCTTTATCCATTTCAGGACTCTGCCCAGTGAATTAGTGGCCCCGGGTATTGCTTGAATATGCTGTATGGGTAACTAAAAAAAAAAGATAAACAATGCATTAGAAATTTGTACTTATAATAAATTGTATTTTAAAGAACATTCATGTAAAATAACCTGTTTCAGATAGATTATTTTAGAAACTTGATAAACTTAAATTCTTCTTGAATTTGGATTGAAAATGCTACAATAATAATCGTTTTGTGAGTTCAAAAATAATGTAAAAACTTTCAAAAATTTGAACAATATTTCTGTATCATTAAAAATAACCATTTGTATTGCATAGGTACAAAACTTAATATTTTGAGGTTTTGTTTTTGTTGTAATATTTTTTATTTTACTATATTCAATAACTTTACTTACGTATGAAAACATATCTCCATATCAACGTCTTGACAACGCCTACAAACTACACAGGCTGCCGCCATTTTTTATATTTATTTACAATTAATTATAATTAAATAAATTATAAATAAATCAATTCTGAAGAGTGCAATAAACGTCACATTATTGGGACACTCGCGACACAAAGCACGGTCCTGTGCTGCGCGAAACTTCACCCAACGAAAATATTCTCGATGAATCAGCTTTATCTAGAAAGAGATAGTTATATGTCTCAAATGTTTTTTCTCTCTCTAGAGCCCATTACCGTTCTCTCCACAGCATTACCGGTCCATTTCTATATGTCGATGGCTTAAACGGATTATTTTGACCACATGCCACGAGGTGGCGCAATAAACTCAGCTTTGTTCGAGCGGCAACTTGAAATTTTCAATTATTATGGATTATTTATTTATTCTCTAGGACTGAAAATAACTTTTCTTCATTTGAACATATTCTTAGTATAAGTAATTTATTCGTATTAATTCAAAAAAGTAGAATATAGTGTTATAAAAATTAAGAATGAACAAGTCATTCAAAAGATGATAAAGATAATTCGGTATAAAATATAGATCGAGAAAGAATGGGATGATTTTACCATTGTATGATAAATTTTACTGTTTTTTATACATATATCAATAATATTAATAATAATAGCATGCTTTAATTAAAAAGTTAACATAAAAGTATCTGAATGATCTTAAGCGAATTTTTAAAATTATGCACAAATTAAACATTTTGAAAAAATTACTGTTTTTTTGGTATTCAAAAATTAATTTAAGATCCTATTAATCAAAATTTTATTCATTATTTTAGTACATAACGATACAAAAAATAAAATATGGTGGAAAATAACAAAAATTTTGATTTAAATTTAATACTTTTTGTTGTTTAAATATTACTATATATTTTTTGAATTCACTGTTTTTGTTGGTAGAAAATTGATCTTCTCGATTAAAAAATCATCTTTTTCATTAAAAATTTAATTCTTTTTGGAAATTTGTTGATTTTGAATTGAAAATTTAACTATTTTAGTTATTAGTTAAAACTGATCTTTTTCAGTAAAAAATTCATCTATTTGGTTGACAATTTAAAATTTTTTGTTTTCAAGTTTGTTGCTTTTTATCAGAAAATTAATTTTCTAGGTTATAAATTCTTCTTTTTATTGAAAATTAAACTTTTTTAAATCCATTGTTTTTAGGTTGAGAATTGAGCTATTTAATTTGTCTTTTTAATGCTTGAAAATTTATCTTAGTATAAAATTCGATTTTTGGTTTGTTACAAATGTAAGTTGTTTTTAAAAAATATTTGGTAAATTTTCGGAAATATTTTTTTTAATCACTCAGAATCTTCTAAAATTTCTAAATGTCTGAAACGGAAGCGAATTTTTCTTTCTATTTAAAAAAATATTTAAAAAATTAAGAAACTTATCTTAAATATTCCGATTTTTTTACGGAATTTACAGAAATGTTAAAAAAATTTTATCAAAAAATTAATAAAAAAAATCTTTTCAAATTTTCGTATTAATCTTAAGAATATTGTGTCATTCCCTTGAAACCATTCAAAGTTTTAAAAAAACTTTCTAAGCATGTAATTCAAAATCTTTCATAACCGATTTTTTTTCAAAAATTTGTTTGAAGTTTTTTTTGTGTAGTGAAATTAGAAAAGTTTTTTAAAGTACACTTCAGTCGAAAGGCTAATTATAACTTTTGTGTTTCGAAAGGTATGAATGTTGATTTAGAACACAAATGGGACATAAGTTAATTATTTCTTTTACACAAGACCTGGAAGACTTGACAGGGTCATTGCATTTTTTAAATGTTGTGGGAAAAGTGCAAAAATCATGTAATCTTGCAAATAATGACAGAGTTTTTTAATTGAAAGATATTTTTTTTGATAGAATATTTAACTATTTCTTGAAAATTCGTCGTTTTATAAATATTTTATAAATATTAGGAAATCATTTAAACTTCTAAAATATTTTTAATCACTCCAACACCCAAATTTTTCTTACAATTTTTACGTCCTAAAAAATTTTTAAAATGCTGAGGACATTATGGATTCTTTCTCAGCATTTTTAGAAATCTTTTTAAATTTTCTCTAACAATTTATTTTAAAAAATAAGAAATCCTTTTCAATTTTTTGTATAAATATGATAAAAGAAAATTTAGATTTCTGAAAATTTTGAAATAAAGTTTTGGATTCTATTTCAGAATTTGGAAAGGATTTAAGATTTAAAAAATTTTTGGCCTAACATTTTGGGGAAAGTTGTAATTCATATTTTATTTAAAAAACAACATTTTTTAAAGAAAATTAAAAAATATGTTGAGACTTTTTAAAACATTAAAAAACTGCATTGGCTCAAGAATCCGGTAAACAAAAGTATCAACACTCAGAAATTCCTGAAAAAGTAAATATGATTTATCGCGTATATGCTTGGACTAGTGTCATTTTTAGATGACGGTTGCTAACTGTAGGACCACGCAGTGGTTGTTTGATCTTTTATTTTTTTATTTTTATACACAATATTTCCTAAACTCATATAATTCGATATAATTTTTTATATATTTCAGACAATTTAAAATGATTAAATTAGAATAGTCCGCAAAGTGTGATTTTTTTTTAATTCGCCCAATTTGTTGAAATGATATTGGTAGGGCGAAGGGGAACCTTCGATTCTTCCAGATTATTAACACCTCCAGTTCGCAGAACCGGTGGAGAGTTTCCGAGAAATGTATTTCCCCGCCAAACAAATGCAATAAAAATATATGAGTAGCTCTTTAAAACTGCTTTCTTGAACACTTATTATATAATCTAATTAAATAGTATTTAGTTGAACTTTAATTAAATAAATAAATTGATTAAAATAAATTAAATAAAAAAATATCTAATTTTCTTTCAACTTTTAATACTTTTCACGTTTCCTAATTTAGTATATGTAATAATAGCAAGGTTATTAGATTTAGCCTGTAAAAATAGGGGGAAAAAAACTTTTAAAAAATCTGGGCTATTAATTTCAGCTTCAGTTTAGAGTTAAAAAATAATATTTTTTTGCAATTACAATCATTTTTAATACAAAATACAAAGTTGGAATAACTATTAGCTTGTTACAAAGGTAAAACCCCATTCCAAGTTTTGACAAGAAGGAATCAATGCATTAGAAATATCAGTTGATAGAAACATGGCGCCACCTACTCGCCCGTATACCCGTGATGGCCATTTGATTGATATATACACACACACACACACATA
>NC_046662.1:103627610-103629527 GCF_010883055.1 Belonocnema kinseyi
ATCGCGGTAAAATTTCAGCTACAACCACGTCTCACAACTGTGAGATAGGTGGTTACAGTCTGTAAAGGAATCGATACGACGAAGCAGGGATGCTTTTTAGGCCATTAGCAAGTGAAAGCTTGTCACCTCTAAGAGCACCGATGATAAGGACGATCAATTTAACAGAATATTCCGGGTACAATCGTTGCAACTCCCTTATAAGGTCTCGATACCTCTCTTTCTTTTCATTCTCCTTGGCTATGATGTTTTTGTCAGCTGGTGCCGAAAATTCGATAACGAACATGGTTCGCTTCTCGAAGTTAAGAAGAACCATGTCAGGCCTCGAGTGAGCAACAGAAACAATTGTCGAGAATATAAAGTTCCAGTATATGCGGCACTTCCCATCCTCGACAATTGACTCAATTTCCCCAGGAGCATTTAGAGGAGCGATATTAAGGTGAATGCCGTAGGAGTGACTCAAAATCACTCCTCAAAATGTGGCGACGGTATGTTAAGGTGGAAATGATACCGTCTTGGCATGCAAAAATGAAACCCTCTATACCAGACTTCAATCCGGGCGATTTAAGGAAAGCAAACGTTAGCTCACAAGACATTGACTGATCCTTCACATTTCTGTGAAAGATACCGTTTATCCTCTTATCGAGGAGCTGTTCACGAAAGTTTTTCTCTCGTCCTTTCTTAACCCGGGCTTTCAGGAGTGAGTACTCGAGATAGATTAGATTTGATGCATTTTGCTCACCCCTAATACTGAAGTCAAGTCCGACTGTTTCAGCAGCCTCCTCCGCTGCTTTGTACAGAAATGCTCCTTTGCCCACTTCTTCGTGATTCCTGACCATTTTAAGAAGAGGGTCTCTTCCATTTGCAACTCTATGTGCTGTACCCAGAATAATCCTGTTGTGAAGACATTCAAGACTCAATATTCCGCGACCCCCTTGACGGCGTGAGATGTACAGTCGCGGAACGGAAGACTTAAGATGCATGCTTTTGTTCATGTGCATAACCTTTCTTGTCCCGATATCAAGAGTTTAGATCTCGTTCTTCGTCCATGGAACTACTCAAAATGAATAGAGTAGTACCGGGACGCCAAGCATGTTCGTTGCAGATACTTTGTTTCTCGCCGACAGTTCGGAAGACCAAATCTGTCGGATGAGACGTTTGTATCTGCTTCGGAGAGTATCCTTTATAGATGTCACATCCTGAATGCGGCTCTGTGGCACGCCCAGGTATGTATAAGTCTTTCCAGCGCAAAGGTGTCGTATGGCGCTTCTATCAACGAGCTCAGGATCTTCAGGGATGCCATTGAGTATTCCTCGCTTCAAATAAACCATGGCGCATTTGTCTAACCCAAATTCCATTCCAATTTTCTTAGTATATCGTTCGACAATCCCCAGAGCTAGATGCAGTTGCTCTCTGTTTTTAGCATAGATCTTAAGATCGTCCATGTAAAATACATGAGTGACCCAGTACTTTCGATCTGCAGGTTTGCCGCACAAGTAACCGTCGGAATGGCGCAGTGCTAGAGATAGTGGCAATAATGTAAGGCAAAAGAGGAGTGGGCTCATGGTGTCGCCCTGAAAGACACCTCTCTGAAACGTGACCTTGTTAGTTGTCACACGATTTTTTCCAGATGAGATAGTAAATCTGGTTTTCCAAAGCGGCATCAATCTCTCTATGCACCCACTATTTGCGGATGAACCTTTAAGATTTCCAAAAGACAGATGATAAGTCTATGGGATGTAGAATCGAAAGCTTTCGGATAATCAATCAAGGCCATCGATAGGCCACGCTGGTAGAATGCTGCATCTTTGCAAACATATCTATCGATGAGCAGGTTCTCCCGACATCCGGCTACGCCTTTCTTTGAGCCTCGTTGTTCATACATTTCTTGTCACACAGGTTCAATTGCCCGAACAATCC
>NC_046662.1:103629627-103631495 GCF_010883055.1 Belonocnema kinseyi
CAAATTAAAAATCGTGTTTTTTATTTAACCCATGAAAGTTTCTGTCGAAATTGGAATAATGTTCAATAAAACAGTTGAATTTTTAAACGAAAGAGATTAATTGTGATTGCGAAATTTAATAGTAAAAATTTTCAAATTAAAAACCGAGTTTTTAGTTTAACCGATGAAAGTTTCTGTCGAAATTGGAATAATGTTCAATAAAACAGTTGAATTTTTAAACGAAAGAGATTAATTCTGATTGCGAAATTTAATAGTAAAAATTTTCAAATTAAAAATCGAGTTTTTAGTTTAACCGATGAAAGTTTCTGTCGAAATTGGAATAATGTTGAATAAAACAGTTGAATTTTTAAACGAAAGAGATTAATTCTGAACGCGGAATTAAATAGTAAAAATTTTCAAATTAAAAATCGAGTTTTTAATTTAACCGATGAAAATTTCTGTCGAAATTGGAATAATGTTCAACAAATAGTTGAATTTTTGAACGAAAGAGATGAATTCCGATTGCGAGTGTTCACCAATATAGTTGATTTTGCTACCCAAAAATAGATGATTTTTTAGGGAAATTTAGATAAAATCATCAACAAAAGTGAAAAATTAATCCGGAAAATTCCGGATTTTCCTCTAAACTCTAGGGTACTTCTTGGTGTTCAAAAATCTGAGTTATAGTTCCCGGTTTTCCCAGTCAGTGACCACCCGACTTGAAGTTGTACATTTATTAAATTTTTTGTGACTTACAATATGTGGTTGACTTTTTTTTTTAAGTAAAATATTTAGGGGTTGATGTTGATAATCGAACGATTTTTCGATCGCACCTGGTGTTGTAACTCTGAAAAAAAGAACCTGAAAACAATGATGAGGAGAGTTGAGCTGAAACGTAAACATAGGAACATAACCTACAATTTCTTGAGGTATTTGCAGATTCGCTTACTCTGTCATTAAATTGAAACAACTATGGATAATAATTATAGCACAAATATAAAAAATCTACAAACGGATTTTAAGGTGAAACACAGGACAGTTAAAAACACACACAATTGACCCATTTATCTGTCAGATTATATCTGTCAAAAATTGCTTGCTTCGAGATCGAAAAGTAAAATACCAACAATCTCAATTCTAAATCTGCCTGAGTTAAAGCAAAGATATTTTAAACGTAGATGCGGTGCGGGCTTAGTTGCCCACCATGAATATAGACGGCGCGTCCGGCGAAAAAAGTCACTTCCCCTCACCCACCGATCCCCGTAGAAAGCAACAATCGATATAGTTTGCCAACAGCCACTTGGAGCGCTGTAAGCAACTCTCGGCAGACCTTCGAGGCGCACTGAGGGTAAACTTAGCTTGGACAAGAACCATTTGGATTGAAAGTAAATTGCCAATTAAAACATCTTTACATTTATAACTTTACAAAACTTGGTTGTTTTAATAAATACCACAAATATAAGTCGATGAGTAATTTACGGTTTCATATATTTTCCACTAATTCTAAAATTTTTAATTATAATTTTTATTCTATATATTGTCTATATATAGTTCTTTAATATTATTTTATTTTTATTTTTGTGGTCTGCAATTTCTACGAAATTTTTTAGACTATTCGTCTAATCAAGTTCTTGTATGTATTTTCCAATTTCTTAATTATTATATATTCTAACGTATTTATAAAAATATAATTATAATTCCTAGTGATAGGAAAATTTTTCTTTCGGGTTTTGGATGTTCAGACGACAGTTCCAAGCCAGATTACGTTTCGCATTGACAAACAAAATTAGACGAACAGAATTTCAATGGCACATTCACAAAAAATATCATATTCCATAAAATATATTATAAAATAAACTTTAAATCATTATAACTGATACAGCTGACTC
>NC_046662.1:103631595-103640945 GCF_010883055.1 Belonocnema kinseyi
ACGTGTGCTTTTTTGTACGGATCGTTAGAAGAGATTTTAGTTTCATTCCGTGAAAAGTTCAATGATTTCGAGGAAAAAACAAAACAATTATTACCTGGTGTACGTTATACAGAGATCGTAAAACGTACTCGTCGTAGAAAAAAACAACCTAATGACGGAAATGCTCCAGAAGTAGAATTTTCGCCACGCGATGGTTTTAGGACAAAAGGTTTCCTCGAAATCATCGACAATCTTCACAGTGAAATCAAACGACGTGCGAAAGTGTATATGGAAGTTTCAGAGAGATTTGCATTTCTCATCAACTTTTCTCTAAGTGATGGAGACCTCCACGAAGCTATAAATAACTTAGTTCGTTTTTATTCTAGAGATTTGGAAGAATTTTTCATTGAAATGAAACAATTCCAAATTTACGTGAACTCCAGATACACTGATGCACAAAAAACTCATAGTCATTTGTATAAGATTCTAATAGAAGATCAATTAGCTGATGTATTTCCTAACACAGAAATAGCTCTTCGAATTTTTTTAACATTAATGATCACAAATTGTTCTGCCGAATGATCCTTCTCGCAATTCAAAAGAATCAAAGCTGCTGAAAGAGCTACAACGCGACAAGAGCGACTCGAGATGTTAGGTATACTTTGCATTGAATCAGATTTATTGAACAAAATCGATATTGATGATATAATTGATGAATTTGCCGAAAACAAATGTAGAAAACGACATGTTTGAAATGTAGATGGTAATTTTATTGATATTATTACATTGTGACAATAAAATTTTTATGAAAGATATAAGTTTTTGTTTTTTATTCGAGAAAAGAAGGGAAAGGGCGTGAAAAAAGGGCCCCGAAATCGATGGTTGCCTAGGGCCCCTTTGAGGGTTAATTCGGCCCTGGTGGCGTAGAAAATATTTGGGACTCTAATCTGTAATGCAGCTAGCCCATTCATCGTTCGGGAAACTATCCTTTGAATCAGTCAGGCCTGAGGTTGTAAAAAGTGGAAATATAGGCGGGAAGTCTCTAGGACAGTGGTCGGCAAACTTTTGCTCAATTTTCAGGTATGGTCAGGTTCCACCCGACTTAATTTTTTCTACTACTTTTCGGTCCATTCATGGGCCTTAGTGTGTGTGAGCTTACTTCAGCAAGCGTCTTTTGTCCACAGACATGTCAAAGTAAGGAAATTTTAGAACTTTTAATTTTTTAACTAGCGATTTGAAAATAGCATTATCAGCATCTGCGAGTTTTTCCGATTCCAATGATATATTACTTGCCTAGAAAAGTTGAAAATTTGAGAAGTATTTAGTATTAAATTGAGTGTAAAGCTGATGTTCATTGATATTATACTCCTTAAAATATTTAACTTTTCTAGGCAAGTAATATATCATTGGAAACGGAAAAAGTCGTAGATGCTGATAATGCTATTTTCAAATCGCTAGTTGAAAAATTAAAAGTTTTAAAATTTCCTTATTTTGATATTCCTGTGGACAAAAGACCCTTGCTGAAATAAGCTCACACACACTAAGGCACATGAATGGACCCAAAAGTAGTAGAAAAAATTAAGTCGGGTGTAGCCTGACCATACCTGGAAATTAAGCAAAAAATTTGCCGACCACTGCTCTAGGACAGTGGTCGGCAAACCTTTTGCTTCATTTTCAGGTATGGTCAGGCTCCACCCGACTTAATTTTTTCTACTACTGTTCGTTCTATTTATGTACCTTAGTGTGAGTGAGCTTACTCCAGCAAAGGTCTGTTGTCCACAGGCATGTCAAAGTAAGGAAATTTTAAAACTTTAAATTTTTTAATTAGCGATTTGAAAATAGCATTATCAGCATCTACGAATTTTTCCGATTCCAATTATATATTACTTGCCTAGAAAAGTTAAAATTTTGAAGGAGTTTATAATCAAGAAACATCAGATTGACAGTCAATTTAATACTAAATACTTCTCAAATTTTCAACCTTTATAGACAAATTACATGTCTTTGAAATCGGAACAATACGTAGATGCCAAATATATTACTTTTAAGTCACTAATCGCAAAATTACGAATTTTTTAATTTCACATTTTTTCCCATTTTATAACAAAGGACCCCTGAGGAAAGGGATGATCTGGCCAAGCACGCAGGTACTGCCCTGAGAGTAAGTCACAGGGCAGCCAGGGCAGACTACCCTGCCCAGGGCAAGAGCGTGCCGACCACTGCTCTAGGACTCTAGGACTCTCGGTAGATTACTGGGGATGAGTATTTGATGATGGGGGTGAACTTTAATATTTATTTCTGTTCTATCGCATTTTCTTAACACGTTTATTATGATTTACAGAAGTTGTTCTTTTCAAGGGAAGAACTTTCCGATAAATTCAATATAAATAAATGGAAATTTTTTAATCAACATACAATTGTTTAGGATTTGCCAGTTATTATTCTCATTATGAAAATGTGAATTCATCCAACAATGTATTTTTCATATTTTTTAAATATTAATGAAACGTAAAAAATGCATTTTTAAGGTATTTCGCGATGAAGGTAAAATGAAATTCTTCTATCTGAATTTGATCTGAATTTTCTACAGAATTGCATTTATCACGTTTTTTACTTCAAGGTTTAAATAAATGTAACATTAATATGCATAATGAAATTAAGAAAAATTCAAGATCTAACATACAAAATTGTATTTATTCAAGCGAGACGTGTACGCTAGAGTATTTTAAATTATATTTGACATGCGCAAAAGAAACTTAATTGTTAATTAGGCGTCAAACACAATCGTAAAAATCTGTTTTCCGGATTCAGGGGGTCTAAAAACGTGGACATTTGACAAAAACTGGGCGAACCAATTTTCCAGAAATCTAATACCTTCTCTGACGAGAATGTAAAAATCGAGAATTATTCTAGATCAATCTTAGCTCTTAAAGATCTACACCCCTTTCCTCACATTACTCGCTTCCACGCTCAGTGAGTCACGCCTACACGACGAAAGGTTTACAGAAGTAATAAAATAAGGGACTAAAAGCGTATATTCGCTAGAAAAGCAGTGAAATTTAGCTGTTATTCAGTGAAATTTCACTGATCAGCAGCTACATTTCACTGTTTCAGCAGTGTATATACGCTGATTTGAATTAGACATATACTGATTCAGATTTAGAGAACAAAGAAGACGAATTTTCAACAAAATACAGGAATGTTCAACTCAGAAAGGACAATTTTTATAAAATAGTTTCATTTCAAGTGAAAAATATAAATTTTAAACCAAAAATGAAATAGTTTCATTTTCAGTTAAAAAAATCATTTTCAACAAAATAGTCAAATTTTTCAACAGCGAGATAAATTTTCAACTGAATTGAAGAAATATTCAACTGGATTCGTTAATTTTTTTTAAACTTTCAACAAAATAGCTTCATTATCAACTGCGTTTAGTTGAGTTTTCAGTTAAATAAATCATTCTATCGACCAACAAGGCGAATTGTTAACAAAATACATGAATTTTCAAGGAAATAGCATTTGAATTTTTAACTACAAAGTTTAATTGTCACTCAAGAAGACGAAGTATCTACCAAAAAGACGAATTTTCAACCAAAATAAAAGCTTATACGCGCGCTCTGCGCGCGAATCCTACTTTCCTTGCAATTATTTTATTTGGAAATAAAGTTCAATAAAATACCACGATAATCATTTTTACTTTCATAACTTCTATTTGTACACGGATTCGCGTGGGTACTCTCTCACGATGCAGAATAAATGATTGTGCAACACTAAACATTTTTATCAAATGTTTAGGCAAATGCAAGTACTTCCATTGTACTAAAATTAATGCACTGATTTTAGGCCCGCCTTAGTAAAAGAAAAAATTTCAAATGCGCATAGAATGCGAATTTGAGAGACCTCTGTTCCAGTATGGATTTAAACATAAAAAATCTGCTCGCTACGCGGGCACATTCTCATCTCCTAGGGCGTGCAACTGTTGGTTCTCGCCCTTCGCGCTCGGTTGTACATTTATCTCGCACTTCGCGCTCGATTATGTATTTACCTCGCGCTACGTGCTCGGTCTTTATATTTTCGTACATTCTTGCGTAAACATTTTTAAATTAAGACTCAAAACATCCACCACTGTAAATTTGTAATTGTGACTTCTCTTTCGTTAAAAGAGAGTTTGATTGCACCTACGGCACGCGACTGATGGCAATCGCACTCCGCACTTAGTCCGACAACTGTAATTTTGTGATTTTGAGCTCTCCTTTGTTAAAGCTCTTTTGGCTTTAACGAACAAATTCTCATCACGTATCTCGTGCTTCGCACTCGATTTTGTCCAACGTGTCAACTTTTCTACATTATACACAACACTTTTATATCAATTATAATACATTTTTATGTAACTCTGCCTGAGATTACTTATTAAAAAATTGAAAAATAAAAAGCAAATTGTATTTATCATGATTATTTTTGTATTTGTTTCTTATTTTGCTTTAAATTGTATTCTAAGCTGCTCTAAAACATGCATCATTTCAATAAATGTATATCATTACAATTCATAATATGCATAAAAATTGAATCATACTAATTCTTATTTCCTTGTTTTTATAATTTTTTATTTTTAATGTTGTTTTTTACGATTAAATAAAAACTACTACGCATCTGCATAGGGTCTAATACAGGAACCTATATAGGTTATTATATAGGAGCCTATGTTCTCTTTCGTATTTTCTGTGCTTTTTCCAAAAAGTGCATTTTTGCATTTTTTATCTTGTGATTTACGATTAAAAGAAGATCTACTCGTCCAACCGAAAAATGATTAATAATAAATTTATGGATCTTTTTAGGTGAACAACTGTTGTCTGGTAATTTAAGTTCATACCTTGTGTCGTTTTTTTAAACAAATTTAATATTTTTATTCAGAATGTTATTTTTTACGACTAAAGCAAAAACTAACTGCACGGAGAAAATGGATGTTCAAAAGTAAAATCTAGATGTTCTGTGTTAACATATTATATGTTTAACTACAGGACAACAATCTAGAATCTAGATGTTCGAAGTTAGCATCTGTAGATCTTAAAATTTGAAATGTTACCCCCTAACATTCAAAATCTTCTACTGAAAAATCCGAGATATTACATGTATGGTTATGTCAAATTACGTCTGCAAATATTTGAGGAGTTTACTTATTTATGGTCATTTAAGGAATTAATTGATAACTTATTTGTGAATTTTAAATTAAACTTTAATGTTCGCACACGAACGAAAAAGAAAGATAAGGGGTATAAAATGTCGACCAGATAATGCATTCAGTCAAGTTGAGGTTATATTCAATATTTCTGATTCAAAATAAAAACGTGGATGAATAATCGGAAAACGAATGATCTGTAATCTGAATTAAATATTCTATCTATTTTAAGTTACTTAAACTCAAATTTTATTTCAAATTTATAAACCTTTTGTCAAATGTGTTAAGTCAATAAAGCTAAAACATAAGATTGTTGTTCTCTTCTTTAGACTTAAAAAAGTCGTTATCCAATTTCATCTAAGGACATCTAATTTTTATTCTTTGGAAATGTTCAAAAATTGTAATATTCCATAATTTTAATATTGAATATATATAGCTTTGAAATATAGTCGTGAAATTGCAATGCGCGATGCGCATGCGCTCGAACGGTTTTAACATCTGAATGTGTTTCAGTTTAACATAAAAATATTTGTACGCCTAACATCTCAAAAAGATGTTAAATGTTTGGCATCAATATCTGCGTATTAGGTGATACAATCTCACCCTTTTAACATCTACATTTGAACATCCATTTTTCTCCGTGTCTCCTATCAAAAATTATAGCTCTTTTTTGGTTGAACAATTTTTGTCTCATTTTTTTGTAGCTTATATCGAAAAGTGATTCATTATCAATTTGTAGTTCGTTCCAGGGCAAGCAATTTGAGCTTTTTCACTTTTTTCGTATCTTGCATAGTTTGACCAAAACATGGAATTTTGGAATTTTTAATTATTTTTGGTACGATCAAATTTGGAATGTTCAACTTTTCGATAAAATTAAAAAAGTTGTTATCGTAGTCCTGTAGGGCTTTCAAAAGGCTAAGTTTTTCTTCCCCTGGATTTTTTTCATATCATGCGTTGTTTGGCTTAAAATGTTCATTTCAGTTTGTTTTTTTGGATTTTGAAAATGCTCTAACTCTGATAATTTTCTTTTTATAGAAAAAAGTCATGGAGATAAATTGTTTGAGTTTCTGAGTACTATGAACAAACGTACTTTTGATCTAAAAAAAAGTTAAGTTCTGAATTTTTTATGACATTTATTTGTATAATAAATCATTACTGTAAATTTGCAAGGTGTCGTAGGAAAATGTGATTAGAAATATATTCTTTGTTGATTCCGTAAACAAATTAGGCCTATTTTTTAAAAAATGCCCAAACTATTAATTTGCTCATGAAAGTAGTTTAAATAATAAATCGTGAAAATGCGATTATTATAATTAATCGGAAAGACGTTCTTAATTAAATTTGTAAAAAAAACTGACCCTATTCTTTTGAAAAATAGCCAAACTCTGAAGTTGTTATGAAAGTTCTTTAAATAATTAACCATTCTTGTAGATTCAACAATCTATCGTCGCAAAGGCAATCATAGTTAACTTCGTAAGCAAATTGTGTTTATTAATTGAAAAATACCTCACCTCTCAATATGTTTATGAAAATCGTTTAAATGATTAATAATTATTATAAATTTACAAAGTATCGTAAGAAATGATCATCGAAAGACAATCTTAGTTCATATCTTTGAATGGATAAGTGAAAAAGGTATTACTAATCTTGAGACTAGACTTGGACAAACAGGTACCAAGTTGTCCCCTTTCCAGAAACCTGAAAACACAGGTCGAAGAAGGCAGGGAGTAAAAACGCATGCTCCCTCCCCCTCAACCATGGCGCTCTGTGCAACCGCACGGCTTGCATGCTCCAAAATGCGGCCCTTATTTTGAATGAACTGGTTGAAATTAAAAAGTTTTAACTGCATTGTGTAAAATAAAAATAAATAAAAATTCGAAGTTTTTTAATGGTTACAGTTTTAAGTCTCTGAATTTTCACATTCAATACTAAATTAAAACATTTACAATCATTGAAACATTCAATTTAGTTTTCGTTTGCAAATTCTCGAATTTTAATTGCTTCAAATTGAAAATTATTTATTTAAAAAAAATTCAACTTAACATTTTCCAATTTCGAAATGTTTGAACCAGTTTCTGATTTGACTTTGAGGTCGCCTTGAAAACTTGAATAATTCTTGATTAACTTCCGCGCTAAATTATCTCTTCCAAATATGAATAGGAAATTTTTTATTTTTCTATGAGCAATTGTCGCAGATATGCTTATTGTTATTTTTCAGCAATTCCCGTAGTCGTTTCCAAAGAAATAATCATTAATATACAATTTTAATATTTATTATGACTTTTAAAACAATTTTCAATTGTTTAAACAAATGTAAACTATTTAAAAAATCATTTATTCCCCAGACATTAAAAAAATGATCTTATTTTCTTATTGAAATGAAATATTTCGTCATTGTTTGGAGTAGTAAATTTGTCTAAAAACATTACTTTCTGTTGAATAATTATATAATTTTGACACATTTATTTTATTGTTCAATAAATTTTTTTTCTTTAAACAATATTTATTTGCTAAAGCAGTTTTTTTCAGTAACTAAAAGAATTTCAATAAAATAGAACACATAGCATTATGTTTCTGACTTTATAGAGTATAGAATAAAAAAATTTACCACTTTTTAATTGTTTAAACAAATATAATTTTTTAATTAATTACTTTTCCAAAAATACTTTTGACATCGTAATTAATTATATGTGTTCTATTCAATAGTTATCGAAAAATAACTGCTTGCGCAAATGAAAATTGTGTGAACAAATAGAACTTTGTTAAAAATTAAAAGAAATGTATGAAAATTATGTAATTACTATTATTATTATTATTATTATGTGTTTTTATTAAACTTTTACTCGGGTAAACCCAGTGATACATCATAGTCACGGACTAAGTCAAGTGACTGATGAGATTAGAATGTTATAACTTAATTCAAATAATTTAATACGATGGTTGAAACCTTCTGCGATGATGTTGTAGGTATACAATTACGAGCGGCTACGAGCTTTGGAGGTGACAACAGTCACCTCTGGATGCTTTCTTAGAGCTACCATCTGCCACTCCACGGGTTTTTAGTCGCTCGCTTCCTGATGATCAAGAAAGTTTCTTACAATGCGACAGGTGTTTAATAAAACCGCCTTCTGAGCTGCTGCCAATACCCTACTGATTCCTAAATGTTCAAGATGTTCAGTGCATCTTGCGTGCACATTGACTGTAGCCGAAATCACAATGGGATGAATGGATGCATGATTCATATTCCTCCATATGGTCTTCACTTCATGCCATAACTCGCTATACTTGTGGATCTTGGTTGTATAGGTTGACTGCAAATTTCGGTTAAGCGGACAAGCAATGCCGATGATGTAGACTCTTTCACCTTTTTTTTTCTCGCATCACGATGTCAGGTCGATTGGCCCGGATGTAATGATCCGTTTGGATAGTAACATCCCAATATAAGATGTAATCTTCGCTTTCTAAAACGGGCATTGGAATGTATCTATAGAAGGGCACCCATTCTTTTAAGAGTCCTAGGTTTAGGGCAAGTTGTTGATGTATAATGCCCGCTACATCATTATGTCTGTCTCTCTGAGCCATTACGCGACAGCCATCAATAATGTGCTCGATGGATTCGTTGGGATCTCTACATAATCGGCACCGGTCAACTACGTCTTGATGTAACACGTGTTTGCGATAATTCCTGGTGCTGACAACCTTGTCCTGTATTGCAATGACGAATCCTTCCGTCTCTGGATACAGAACACCCTTTCTTAGCCAAATATTAGATGCTTCACTATCCACTTCACTTTGATCTAACGTGTTGGGGTGCTCGCCATGGATGGCTTTCTGCCTGTATTTCTAATTCCTCTATGGTTTCTGCCCTGATATTCAAGGCCCCATTTGAGGACAAATTTAAGGGCGTGTATTCAAGACCCGCTTGACAGATGGTTCTGTGAAGCGCAACATTTCGTTTGCTGTTAAAATAGTCTCGTTACTGTATAACTTGTGACTCACACAGTTGTTTGACATCTACAACGCCCCTACCCCCTAAATGTCGTGGTGGAACTACCCTTTCAATCGCTGAATTGCTGTAATGCATTCGGTGCTACGTCATTTCTACGCGAACAATTCTGTTTAACTTTTCAAGGTCAGTGTTAGACCATTTTATGAGCCCGAAGGAGTACGTGAGGACAGGGATGGCATATGTGTT
>NC_046662.1:103641045-103644733 GCF_010883055.1 Belonocnema kinseyi
CAGTCTGGCAGTAAGAACATCAAGTTTCTGTCGTTGAGAGTCTAAAATTTCATCCAATATTGCTGGTGTTACTGTCTCGATGTGCCGAGGGTGGATGATTTTTTTAACATGGTTCATCAGCTTTCTGCTTCTCTTTCCTTTTTTATATTGAGTTAATCGACTCAATTTGCACCTTACTTTGCTGGCATCCATATCCAACCTGATCTTCCATGGTGGATCTCGATCCCTTGCTGCAGGCACTTTGTGCTACGTTCAAATACGTAGGTAAAACCTTACTGTCGAGATGTGCTATTAGTGTACGCAGATGATTTGTAATGTTCATTTTGAGCAGGGAATGCCTTAGTGTTGGTTCCACATATCTGAACTCTAATAAAGCATGATCAAAATTCCTTTCCAGGTGCTGTAGTTCTTCTGAGATTTCCCTATCTACATGATCGTTAGTAATATCCGGATGTGGTTCTAATAGATCCGGTGCATGATGTTCATTATCCCTAGCACATATGCCTTCAGCATCAATCAAGTCTTCGTTATCCACATCTTCCAAGGCGAGCTCATCAATAGGAAGCTGCCCTTCCACTTCCATTTTGATAGCAGCTATTTCAACAGCCGAAAGCAGTCTGTTTACAGATATTGAGCGTTTTTGATCTGCTAGATTCTGCTCATTTATTTTTGTGGCTAGCTCTGGGTATTTAAGTAAAAAGAATCTATGATGCTCTCTCCTCACACTTTCCCCACATTTCTCTGCCAAAAAATAAAGGCGCATAACATCTCTGTTCATATGGTATGTCCATTTTCGTCGTTTTTTTGGTTGCTGAACCTCTGCTTCTGCCTCTGGTTGTATAAGGTCATCCACCTCTGGAGGATGTGGTGGTGTTGAGTGATCAATAGGTTGAGGAAGAATATCAATTGCTCCTGCTTGACCGATAAGATCTCTTAGTGCGACCTTTTGTATATTAGGATACTTTGCAGCAAATTTTGTTTTTTAAATTGTATCCTTTTTCCTTGTTTGTTTCAAGCTTCGCACTTTCATAATAGAGACGCACCAATTCCCCTTTCATTGTGGTATCCCAATTGATGCTCTCCCACGGTATTTCTGTCGAAGGTGGTTGGCTCCAAACAGCTTGTGCTAGCCAAAGCATCCTCAGCAGGCACAGTTGATGTTCCACTGCTTACCGTTTGTTGCAGATGTTCTTGCTGGTCAGCTGTTTGATTAGTGAGATCTGCCTGATCATCTCGCAGCTCACCATCGCCACCGTCCCGCATGCTGTGGCCCCCAGCGGTGGCTCCAGGGGCGCCCCGACGATCCTCGGGAAGCGACAAGCGTTTCAAAATCTTTAATATATTCTCCATTTTTCATTGATGTTTATTATTATGATTATTATAAAAAACATTTCTGTGGCGAAATGTTGTCACATGCTTATACTGCCCAATACGTAGAAGGCTTTTTTGGTTAGAGTTGGATTTTTATTTGATCATTTTGCACGGGGCTCTCCCGGTATATATCATCAGTCACGGACGCATTTTTATAATGCAATCAAGTGATCTGATGAGAGCAGTCTGCCCAGACATATTGGATAAAGCCTGGTTTTTTCCCCATCATTGACGGAGTGGGTTGCAGTCAAGTACACGATGGGGGGACCTACAGCTTAAGGTATTAAGGAGTATTAAGGCTCAGTTGATTATTATTATTATTTATTATTATATTATTATTATGATATTTATTATTATTTTAAACATTTCAGTGTTGAAATGTTGTCACAGGCTTCTACTGCCCAACATGTCGAAGGCATTTTTGGTTAGAGTTGGATTTTTTATTTGATCATTTTTTGCACGGGGCTGTCCCGGTATATATCATCAGTCACGGACGCATTTTTATAATGCAATCAAGTGATCTGATGAGAGCAGTCTATCCAGACATATTGGACAAAGCCTGGTTTTTACCCCATCATTGACGGACTGGGTTGCAGTCAAGTACACGATGGGGGGACCTAAAGCTTAAGGTGGGCTCCGAACCACCAGAACCTCGGTAAAGGTACATTGAAAAATTTCTAGAGGTACCGGCTCAGGGATCGAACCCCGGACCTCTGAGGTGAAGTCCGAGTGTCTAACCAACTGATTTATTATTATTATTATTATATATGTATATATACGTATATATGTATGCATGTATGTATGTATGTATGTATGTATGTATGTATGTATGTATGTATGTATGTATGTATGTATGTATGTATGTATGTATGTATGTATGTATGTATGTATATATGATATTAAATATGTGTATTTAATTTTTCAATCAAAAGCAAAAGAAAACTTTCTGTACATAAAAATTAAGTGAAAAATGCACTTAACCCTTTTTTAATAAAACCAATGTCAGAAGCCAAAAAACATTGCTTCGAAAATGATTTTTCCAAAAAGTTTGTTTCCAGCGATGCAGACTTGCTGAGAACATTTTTGTCTTAATTTTTTTAACAGAAACTTATATTTTAATATTGTATATTGAATTTGAAAATTATCCTTGAATTATTATTATATAATCTCCTAATCTGTTAAGAAAACATAATAATAATAATTTGAAATTTAAATTGTATATATTAAAATAATTAGGTATAATTATTCGTATTATTATTATCAAAGTATTATTGTTCTAAAAACTGAAGATAATAAATTCAATAATTTTATTTATTATGATAACATTTTATAGTTGAAAAAATAATTAAAACCGATGCTTAGTTAAATAATTAATTTTAAACTGTAACGTGAAATTCAACAATTTTGAAGGAATACTTAAAATTGTATACATTGAAACATTTAACAGGTAAAAATTAAAGAATTTTACATTAATAGTTGTAGGGGTTTGTTGAAACTTGATTTTTGTTGTTGAAGATTTATCATTTTAGTTGAAATTCATCTACTTAGTTGAAAACCCATTTTTTTAAAGTTTAAATTAGTTTGTTGAACTATTTGTCGTTTAAAATTCGCCTTTTTTTAAAATGAATGTTTTTTTATGTAAAATTACAAAATTTAAACAATTTTTTTTTAACAGTGTTTTTTTATCAGTAATAAGGTGCTAATTCTATTTTCGTAATTTTGGGCTCACAACTACGCAGCCATTCATACCGAGTTTTCTTACAACAGAAATAGACCATAAAAGGAAGAAAATTTCCAAAATTGATTAGGTGCAACCAGGTAGACGAACTATAGGCAAAGGTATATACGGTTCTTACTCAATTCCAGAAGAATGCTTTCTAGGTTTCCCCTGCAAGTAATTGAGGGGTTCAAACTTAAAAGGCCTTGCATAAGTATGGGTCATATATCTCTCAAACTTAAGACTATGTTGTAGAACCGTTTGCAGCTTAATATTTAGGAATTTGCAATTGTGTATGTTACATTAAAATATTTAGTACTTATATTACTGTTTTCTTCTATTTTATTTGAATAACTGTGCACTTTAAGGTAGAATTTTGTGTGTATATATTAGTTATATTTTCTCAAATACGTGATTCTAATTTCAAGGTAAAAGTGCCATCAATAATTTAAAATTTTAAATCGTACAATTAAAAATAATGTTGTAAAAAGCTCTGAGTAAAAAGTTTGTAACATTTGGAAATGTTCAAGCATTTTTCTCAAATTAATATTTTGCCTGGCAAACAACGCCACTGATAATAAACAATGAAGTTCTTGAAAG
>NC_046662.1:103644833-103648867 GCF_010883055.1 Belonocnema kinseyi
TCGGATTAGATTGTGGTTTGACACACAGATTTTTTTATTTTAAGAATTGTATGTAAAAATTGTACTATTTTTATTTTTATAACAAATATTTTTCTTCAATTACATATTTGCAATAAAAAATCAGGCGTTATTTTCTTACAAAAAAAAATAACTTGTGGGAGGGGGGCAAATTATCGAAAAATAAATAAAACTTGAAGTTGTATGATTTTAATTTGTAACTAAATAATTTGAGAGATTTCAATCTAAAATTATCGAATACTTTCCATTCAAAAATTCAGATGAAATATTTAAACAGCTTTAAATTGGAAATTATTCAATATATTCTGAAGACTACAAATTTAGAATGTCTGAATTATTAAGGCTTTAAATATTTTTGAAATTGCTGTTCTGGAGAAAAAATAGCACTTATTCTTTTATTAAGAAATCACAACCAAAATTGTTAAAAAAAAGTTTTTAAAAGAGTTTTAAAAACCTTAAAAAAGGTCAGCGGTTTTAATAGTTCAATATATGTGATAGAATCTCTTTAAATATGAAATTAGTCTATACTTTTTCATGTTTGAACTACAATTATTCTATTTTAGAGTTATAAATTACAGTCGTGAAAAACCAGTAAAATGGTTCAAAAGAAGCGAAAGAAAGTGACTCGCTGGATTGCAAATGAACATGGAAAATGGTGTATTTTCGCATTTTTAAATTTTAAATTCAAACTCTTTCGCCTTTTAACAATTTCGAAAAATTTCGAAAAATTCTGAAAATTCAAGCAATAATGCTGTATTCTGAAAATGAAGCAATTTTAACGTTAAAATTCAAGTTCCTAAACTGAAGGCCTAAAAATTTGCAAATTTTACGATTAGTGTCATGTAAATTGTATTGGTATCTTAAAAGAGTATAAATAGTTCTTAAATTAGTTTTTAAATTTTCAGCAGTTTACCTTTTTTACATACCTAGATGTCAAAAAAGCCTACCCAATTTTTGCAAATTTTAATCACTTATTTTCTAAGAGAAAATCACCCTTGTTTACCAGTCACTGAAATGGATTAGAAAAAATTTGCCAAGACCCAAGAATAAAAATTGGATGTACAAGGAATTTTAAAATTTTTAATTGAGATTATCTTGAACTTTGTGATGTTAAAAATTTCCATACACATTTCTTTTAAATAATACTGTAGGAAAAAATCAACAAGATCGAGCGCCGAAATTATTATTAGAGCAAATTTTCTGTAATTCTATGGGGACGGCTGAAATATCCCGAAAAATAAAATTCCCGACTCGGTGAAACTCTCTGTCCCAGAAAATGCAATTCCAAAACTAATAAAATTCCTGAACAGTTTAGAATATTAACGAATTTGAAAATTCCCAAATAATAAGACTCCCTAAATAAAATTGTTTCTTAATCAATATTAATTATTTATTGAAACTACGATGATAAAATATTGTTATCGAATTAATTTTTGTTTGTTTTTGTTGTTTCAATTTAAAAAAAAAATTGTCAAAGAAAAATGCTTTCAGCACTTGTTTATCTTGAAATGTATTTCTATAATACTTTTTTTTAAATTAAAAATATGATTTTTCCAGAACATTTTTTTATAATTAAAAAAAGACTGGACCGAAAAAATTTTCTACTGCTTTACCGTCATATTTTACGAAGAATGAGAAAACAAGAATTCGACTTCGTAGTACGATGAGAGCAGCACCTCGATAGGGTAGAAAATGTGATTTCCTATATATATATATAATTCCCCACTCCGACGCCGCGTACCGCATCTACGTTTATAATATCAGAGATGAGGTGGGAGATTGCTTATGCTGTGTATTTGATTTCGACCGTCTTACCCCAGCGCGCCCTGTTTGCCCTAGCCTTCCGGGAACTAAAATGAAAGGTGGCTTACCTGCTACTCACTTGGTAAAACAGGGTACAATTTGATAAATTCGGTAGAGAAGATCGGAGTTGGTAAAAATAATACATAATAAAATAATAAATTAAGAAAAATGTATCAAATCTACTTCTTTAAAATTAATTATTTAACTAAGCTTTGGCTTTAATGATTTTCTCAACTAGAAAATGTTATCATAATAAAGATAATTTTTTATTTATTATCTCCAGTTTTTAGAATAATATAATTATTAATTAATTTATAATTAATAGTATGAATAATTATACCTAATTATTTTGATCCATATTATTTAAATTTAAATTCATTATTGTGTTTTTAAAGAAAAGGAGTTTATATAATAATAATTAGAGTATGATCTTCAATTCAATAGATTCTATATATTAGAAGCTATTCAATATCAATATTATTAATATTTTACATAATTTTTATTAGATAATAAAGCTTTAACTTTGACCAATTTTTAATTTAAAAATTGTAATCGCTTCGAATTAAAAATTATTTTTCAATTACATTATTCAATTTTGATTACTCTGAATTAGTCTAATTTTAAAAATTGAAGTTGGACATGTTTTCAGAGATTCTGATACAAAAATCTTTTAATATATGTATTTTTCTTAAATTTCAAGCAAATTCAATTAGAACTTAGTCAATATCGTAAACAAATCTAAAAATCTTAGTATTTGATATGTCCATACGAATAGGAGAGAAATACTGCCTTGATTTGGAAGAACACCGTTAACTGCATTTTGGATAAGGCCCTTGAGCCGCCTACCGTTAATTGCATCAGGTGACTTTATCCGATTTGCAGTTAACGGTGTTTTTCCTAATCACGGCAGAATAGGTATGTCGTTGTCGGATCTAAATAACGAGCGGGCTCTTCTACCTAGATTTTGGATTGCTAAGCCTCTATTGCTTTTGCAAACCAACATGGTCCACTCCCCCTTGTAACTTATGATCAATCCCCGCGCCTAAGTTAGGTAGCATGAGGCTAGTCTCCTCCTATTCCAATGTCCATCAGAGGCGGTGGAGCCTTGCCAAGGGAACACAGGAGCCAATGCCTCCCATAGAAATCGACCAGGGAGGGCCAAAATCTTGATTTGCCTACTCGTAAATAAAATGCTTAAACCAAAGATAATAATGTCTTTGCTTAAACTCATCCGATCGCAGGATATAGAAACCATTCAATTCTTTTTTGCTTTGTTTAACCTTTAAAATTTATCTGGAATCTATGTGGAATAATAGAAGCCTTTCTGGATTCTTTTATATTTAGCCGAAACTTTTGCGAAATATTTGAAATTTTTGTAAATTCTTCATAAAATCTTTGAGATATTATTGCAACCTTTGTAAATTCTTCGTGAAATTTTCGCGAAATAACTTTTTTAAATCTATTCAAAATGTTTACAATTTTTGAGAATTTTGAACATTTTGTGAAATAATAGAAGTCTGTAAAATAATGGAAATATCTGTGAAATCTTCTAAAGATATCCTAAATCTTTCCAAAATGTTTGAAATCTTTGTAAAATCATTAGGACGTCATTGGAATGATTTCTTGAATCTTTGAAATCTATTTTAAATCTTCGTGAAATATTTGTAAGCTTTGTGAAATCATTAAAGTCATTGGGAAATCATTGAAAATTTTGTGAAATCTTTCTAAAATCTCAGTGAATTCTCTCAAAATCTTTGCAAAATCATAAGGCAATTATTGAAATCTTTGGTTCAATTTTTGAAACCTATCTGAAATCTTTCTGAAATATTTGAACTCTTTGGGAAATCATTTAATTTTTTATTAAATACTGGTAAATTCTCCAAAAATCATTGTGAAATATTTGAAAGGTATCTGAAATCTTTCAAATCTATCTGAAATCTCGGCGAAATCTTTGAAATCTTTGAAAACTTTGGGAAATCATTGAAATTTTTGTGAATTGTTTAAAAGTCTTTGCAAATTATTTGAAATAATTTTGAAATATTCGGTGATATTTCTTAAATTAATAAAACCTTCATGAAATCTTTTTAAAATACTAGGCAGTCTGATAAGTTCCTGAAAATTCTAAGAGATGGCATTAGTATTCACTAATATGAACCATTTTCGTCGAGCTTGATCCTTCAAATGACGCCTGTCAAAACTTCAGCCATTTATGT
>NC_046662.1:103648967-103650400 GCF_010883055.1 Belonocnema kinseyi
GTTGAATGATCCCAAAGTGAAATTGAGAGAGGTAGCTAATGCTGTAGGCATATCATTGGAACGTGTGGGCAATATCGTGTATTCAGTTTTGGGCATGAAGAAACTCTGCGAGCGATGGGTGCCGCGTTTGCTCACAACTTCCCAGCAGAATTTGGCATTATTTTCAGGTAAGCCGACCGAGTTTTTGCGCCGATTCATAACCATGGATGAAACCTGGATCCAATACTACACTCCTGAGTCAAAGCAACAGGCAAAACAGTGGGTTCCACCGGGCCAAAGTGCTCCGAAGCGTCCAAAAACGCAACAATGGGTCGGAAAGGTTATGGCCTCCGTATTTTGGGATGCACATGGCATAAACCATAACCGAAGCATACTATTCATCATTATTGGGCCGATTGAAAATCAAAATCGCCGAAACACGACCGCATTTGAAGAAGAAAAAACCGCTTTATCATCACGACAATGCGCCTGTTCATTCATGCTTAGTTGCACAAGCAAAATTGCATGAAATCGGCTTCGAATTGGTTCCTCAGCCACCGTATTCACCAGAACTGGCCCCCAGCGACTATTACTTGTTCCCTAAACTGAAGAGATGGCTCACCGGTAAGCGTTTTTACTCAAATGAGGAGCTCATAGCTGAAACTGAGTATTATTTTGGAGACCTTCCGATCGAGTACTTTTCGGACGGTATCAAAAAGTTAGAAAATCGTTGGACTCGCTGTATCGACCTAAAAGGAGAGTATGTTGAAAAATAAAACCGACTTTGGCCAAAAAAACGTCTCCGTGTTTCATTTTCCAGGGACTTATCAGACTGCCTAGTAATTTAAGTCTATGAAGTCTTTTAAATCGACCAGAAATCTTTGAAATCTTAATTTTCGAATAATAAAAGACTTTATCAAATCTTTTAAATCTATGCGAAGACTTTGCGAAACCTGTGAAATCGTTCCGATTTCTATGGCATTTAACCGTTCTTTTAATAATGTCATTTTGAGTTATAATAATGTCAGCTTTTATTAATGTCAATTTAAGTCAAAATAAATTGCACTTAAATAAGTTAGTGCACATTTTTGAATGGACATACTTTGACGTGCTAGATTTTTAACCATTTTTAATAAAATCATATGGTAATTATTACATCAAGAATGTAAAGCTTCATTATGAAATATTAACCATCCTAAATTTGTAATATGCCAATGGCGTAAAACACATTGGTATTTTGCAAGTAAATAGTCGCTAGCGCATCTGGAGTACGGTGGGACGACCCCTTGTAGGATTTGACAAGTTTACGCCTGTGGCGTACAGGGCCGCATTAACAAGTAGGCAGAATAGGCAGTTGCCTGGGGCCCCCGATTTCAGAGGGCCCCCGAAAAATGAAAAAGACTTCTAAAATTTTCTTACAAACATAAAATTCTAGAGAGTGAACAGAACTGAAA
>NC_046662.1:103650500-103651093 GCF_010883055.1 Belonocnema kinseyi
GGGGGGGGGGTAGTCCGTTTAGCGTGCAATCGACTCGGGATACTTATAAGATACTACCATGATATTTTCAGATTTTTTGGTCCAAAAATAAATTTTTCCAAAAACCGGCCTTACCCACCCTCCCCCTTTTTATTAGAATACTTTTAACATAGAGTATTATTATTCTCTTAGTTAATTAATTATTATTTAAGCAATGATAATAAATGATATTAATCTATAACATATTATATACTAAAATATTGAAAAAATTTATGAATTGTTTGAAAAATTTAATTTTTCAAAAATAAATATATTTAATAAATAAAATTAATAAAAACTTTAACAATTGTTTAGAAAATAAAATTTCAGGAAAAAAGAAATAGTTTCAAAAATATTATTTAAACAAATAATAGAATTGAAGAAAATGATACAATTGATAAAAAAAGTAATTAATTAAAAAAGAAAATTGTTCAAAAAATAAATTCAAAGAAAACATAAAATGGTTAAAGAATAAAATTGATGGAGAATCAAAAAGGTATAAGAAATGAAATATTAAAAAAAAATTGTTTAAAAACTGGAATTGGTTAAAGAATTCAATTAGGAAAATCAATTCT
>NC_046662.1:103651103-103651287 GCF_010883055.1 Belonocnema kinseyi
ACAAATTTTGAACAAAATAATTGTTGAAATAAAAGTTATAGATATTTGGACCATAAAATTAGAAATTAAATTTCAAACAAATTTATTTGAATTATAGTTAGAATACTTTTATCATCAATTATTAGTAATCTCTTAGTTAATTAATGATTATTTGATCAATGATAATAAATGAAATTTCTAAATC
>NC_046662.1:103651319-103651650 GCF_010883055.1 Belonocnema kinseyi
TTTTCAAAAATAAATTTATTTAAAAAATAAAATATTTAACAAACTTAAATAATTGTTCAACAAATAAAATGGGTTGAAAAATAACATCGTTTAAGAAATTGAATTTTAGAAAAAAATAGATTTCATAATATAATCTAAACAAATGATAGAATTTAAAAAATGATAAAATCGCTAGCAAACAGTAATTAATTAAAAAATAAAATTGTAAAATGATTTGATGAAACCAATCAATCCTTTCTTCGACCGTTGATATTTATTGATTTCAAATCGTAGATTTCAAATTATTTATGTCTTACGGTCCAATTGTAAATCGAAAAAATAAATATGAGTC
>NC_046662.1:103651660-103651794 GCF_010883055.1 Belonocnema kinseyi
CATGTTCTTCGAAACTCAGATATTTATTTAATAGAAAAAACTCCTTTTGAAACTTCCTGACGTTTCGGTACACATGCATACCTTTATTAATTAAACATTAATTATTCACAAATTTACCTATTTATTAATAAATA
>NC_046662.1:103651804-103652002 GCF_010883055.1 Belonocnema kinseyi
AATTGATTAATACATTACTTCAATATTGTTTCATAATCAAAAAATAATGTATATTATATAGTTTTGTTTTAAACGCGTATAATATAATTTCGAATCAGCGAGAAATTGCTAAATTACTATAAAGTAGCTTTTATTCTGATTTCAAAAACAGAATCTCAGAGATTAAAATCATATTGCATAGACAGAGAGTAAAAGTCC
>NC_046662.1:103652102-103656300 GCF_010883055.1 Belonocnema kinseyi
TTTGAAAATTTTTACTATTAAATTTCGCAATCAGAATTAATCTCTTTCGTTTAAAAATTCAACTGTTTTGTTGAACATTATTCCAATTTCGACAGAAACTTTCATCGGTTAAGTTAAAAACTCGATTTTTAATTTGAAAATTTTTACTATTAAATTTCGCAATCAGAATTAATCTCTTTCGTTTAAAAAATCGACTTAAAATTAAACTAATGATAGTGTCTAAATCCATATAGAATTTACAGTATGATGAAAAGTGGCATTGCTGTGATAGAACTGGCTCCACTTCTAAAAACTAGGTTTTCGTAAGATACTTGAATCGGGTCTGTTCTGGGAATCTACACAAGTTCATGTCTGAAAAGAAGAAAATTTAATGTTTTTTTGTAGGTCAATGAATCCTAATTTTGTTTAGGGGCCGTGCATACATTAAGTCATCCTTTCTGGTTGAAAATTAAATTGTTTTATGATTAAAAACTAATCTGTTTCGGTTTCAAATTAACTTTTATGTTGAAAATTCACAATTTCAGGTTTGAAAATTTGTATTTTCGCCTCAAAAAGGCAGTAATTTTTTAGTTAAAGATTCGTATTTTCAGTTAAAAATTCATTCTATGTGTTAAATATTCAACTATTTTGTTGATAAATCGTTTTTTCTAGGTTAATTTTTTTTAAATTGTAAATTTAACTATTTAACTTTTGTTTATAAATGTATATTTTTTAATTAAAGTTTTAATTATTTGGTTGAAAATGTATGTATTTTGTTACAAATTTAACTTTTTGGTAGAAAATTAAACCTCTGGGCTGAAAATTTAACTTTTTAATTGAAAAATGCATGAGATTTATTGAGAAGATGTATTTTTTGTTAGAAAATCACGTTTTTTTGCATAAAAATGCAACTGTTTGGCCGAAAATTAGTCTTTTTTAGTTGAGGATTCAACTATTTGATTGAAAATTTCAATTTTTTTTTTTATAAATTCAACTGTTTCTGATTTAAAATTAAATATTTTTTGGTTGAAATATTAATTATTAAATTATTTGTTAAAAATTAATTCTTTCGGGTTAAACCTTCAACTTATTGGTTGAAAAATTAACTACTTTCATTAAAATTAATTGTTTTGGTTAAAGTTTCAAAATGCAACTATTTTTGTTGAAAGTTCAACTGCTTTGTTAAAAATTCATTATTTTGATTAAAAGTATAACAATTTTGTTGAGAATTCGTTCTTTTTGGTATTTTTTAACTATTATTATTGTTATTTCTGGTATTTCGTGGCTTAAAAATTCAAATATTTTTTTGATAAATCGTTTTTTTTCTAGGTTATTTTTTTAATTGTAAATTTAATTATTCAATTTTTCTTTATAAATGTATCTTTTTAAATTAAAATTTTAATTATTTTGGTAGAAAATCACGTTTTTTATAAAAATGCAACTATTTGGCAGAAAATTAGTTTTTTTTTCAAAATGAGGATTCAAATATTTGATTGAAAATTTCAATTTTTTGATAAATTCAACTGTTTCTGATTTCAAATTGAATATTTTTTGGTTGAAATATTAATTATTAAATTATTTGTTAAAAATTTATTCATTTGGATTAAAACTTCAACTTATGGATTGAAATGTGAACTATTTTCTTTAAAATTAATTGTTTTGGTTAAAGTTTCATAATCTCAGCTGAAAATTCATCTCTTTTGCTAAAAATAAAACTACTTTGTTAAAAATTAGTTTTTTTTTGTTTAACGTTTATTTTTTCATTGATAATTTAACTGTTTGGTTGAAAATGCAACTGTTTTTGATTTAAAATTAAATATTTGGTTAAAATTTGAACTACTTTCTTTAACATTCATATATTTTTGTTTGTTAAATGTTCATAATTTTAGTTGAAAATACATCTTTTTGCTTGAAAACGATACTTCTTTGTGGAAATATTTTTTTGGTTAAAATTAAACTGTTAAGTTGAAAATTATTTTTTTTTTTAGTTAAGGGTTCTAGTATTTTGTTGAAAATTCGTATACTTCATATAAATTTAACTGTTTCTTCATTATTTATTATTTATTAAAGATTCATAATCTTTGTTGAAAATTTATATTCTGGGTTAAAACTCAATTTTTTAACTGAAAATTTAACTATTTGGTTAAAAATCGAATTGTTTCATGGAAAAATAATTTGTTTTAGTTGAGAATATAAGTATTTCATTGAAAATTCAACCTTTTAGGTTAAAAATTCAACTCTGTTGAAAGTTGAACTACTTTCTTTAAAACTCAGTTTGTTGGTTAAAGATTCATAATCTTACTTTTAGTTAAAAATTTATTTATTGTAGTAAAAAAATTTTTAATTAGTTTTTTAACTGAATATTCAATTGTTTGTTTTAAAATTAATTTTTCTTTGTTGAGAGTGTTGATATTTCATTGAAAATTCATATTTTTAAAGTGAATGTAACTGTTTCTAATTTATAACAAAATCCTGTTTTGTTTGTAATATCAAATATTACATTTTTTGTTGAAAGATCATCTTCTTAGATTGTAAATTGAACTTTTTGATTAAAAGTTGAACTAATTCCTTCAAAATTCATCTTTTTGGTTAAAGATTCATAATCTCAGTTGAAAATTCATTTTCTTTTTTTTGAAAATTTATATTCTGGCTTAAAACTCAATTTTTTAACTGAAAATTTAACTATTCGGTTAAAAGTTGAACTAAAATTATTTAAAAATTTATTTCTTTTAGTGAAACATTTTTTGTTCATTAATTTTTGCAACTGAATATTCAATTGTTTGTTTTAAAATTAATTTTTCTTAGTTGAGAATTTAAATATTTCATTGAAAATTCGTATTTTTTAAATAAATTTAACTGTTTCTAATTTAAAACAAAATTTTGTTTCTTTGTAATATCAAATCTTAGATTTTTTTTAATTCATATTCTTAGATTGTAACTTCAACTTATTGCTTAAAAGTTGAACTTCATCGTTTGTTAAAAATTGAACTATTTTATTAAAAATTCTTATTTTGGTTAAAAATTAATTTTTTATTGCATTATAATTGAAAATCTTCTTTGGCTGAAATATCAACTATTGCGTTGTTTGTAAAAAATTCATATTCTTTGATTGAAAATTCCACTCCTTGGTTGAAAGTTAAACTATTTTCTTCATAATTCATCTCTTGTGTTGAAAATTTATATTCTGAGTTAAAACTCAATTTTTTAATTGAAAATTTAACTATTTGGTTAAAAATTGAACTGTTTGGTTGAAAACTAATTTGTTTTAGTTGAGAATTTAAGTATTTTGTTGAAAATTCAACTTGTTGGTTGAAAGTTAAACTACTTTCTTTAAAATTCATTTTATTGGTAAAAGATTCGTAATCTTACAATTAGTTCAAAATTAATTTCTTTTGTTGAAAAAGCTTATTTTTCTTAATTAATTTTTTTAACTGAATATTTAACTGTTTGTTTCTCAAATTACTTTTTCTTAGTTGAGAATTAAAGTATTTCGTTAAAAATTCGTATTTTTTGAATGAATTTAACTGTTTCTAATTTAAAAACTAAAAGATCTAAAAGATCGAACTAGCTGTTCGAAATAGACGAGTGTTCATTAATATAGTTGATTTTTCTACCCAAAAAAAGATGACTTTTTAGGAAAATTTAGATAAAATCATCAACAAAAGTAAAAAATTAATCTGGAAAATTCCGGGTTTTCCTCTAAACTCTGGGGTACTTCTTGGTGTTCAAAAATCTGGGCTACAGTTCCCGGTTTTCCCAGTCAGTGACCACCCGACTTGAAGTTGTACATTTATTTAATTTTTTGTGACTTACAATATGTGGTTGACTTTTTTTTTAAGTAAAATATTTAGGGGTTGATGTTGATAATCGAACGATTTTTCGATCGCACCTGGTGTTGTAATTCTGAAAAAAAGTACCTGAAAACAATGATGAGGAGAGTTGAGCTGAAAGGTAAACATAGGAACATAATCTACAATTTCTTGAGGTATTTGCAGATTTACTTACTCTGCCATTAAATTGAGCCAGCTGTGGATAATAATTATAGCACAAGTATACAAAATCTACAAACGGATTTTAAGGTGAAACACTGGACAGTTAAAAACACACAAAATTCACCCATTTATCTGTCAGATTGTATCTGTCAAAAATTGCTTTCTTCGGGATCGAACAGTAAAATACCAACAATCTCAATTCTAAATCTGCCTGAGTTAAAGCCGAT
>NC_046662.1:103656400-103659497 GCF_010883055.1 Belonocnema kinseyi
TATGATGTTGAATGATCCCAAAGTGAAATTGAGAGAGGTAGCCAATGCTGTAGGCATATCATTGGAACGTGTGGGCAATATCGTGCATTCAGTTTTGGGCATAAAGAAGCTCTGTGCGCGATGGGTGCTGCGTTTGCTCACAGTGGACCAAAAACGAATTCGTGTGACAACTTCCCAGCAGAATTTGGCATTATTTTCGCGTAAGCCGACCGAGTTTTTGCGCCGATTCATAACCATGGATGAAACCTGGATACACTACTACACTCCCGAGTCAACGCAATAGGCAAAACAGTGGGTTCCACCGGGTCAAAGTGCTCCGAAGCGTCCAAAAACGCAACAATGGGTCGAAAAGGTTATGGCCTCCGTATTTTGAGATGCGCATGGCATAATATTCGTGGACTATCTTGAAAAAGGTAAAACCATAACCGGAGCATACTATTCATCATTATTGGACCGATTGAAAATCGAAATCGCCGAAAAACGACCGCATTTGAAGAAGAAAAAACCGCTTTATTATCACGACAATGCGCCTGTTCATTCATGCTTAGTTGCACAAGCAAAATTGCATGAAATCGGCTTCGAATTGGTTCCTCAGCAACTGTATTCACCAGACCTGGCCCCCAGCGACTATTACTTGTTCCCTAACCTGAAGAGATGGCTCACCGGTCAGCGTTTTTACTCAAATGAGGAGCTCATAGCTGAAACTGAGGCGTATTTTGGAGAACTTCCGATCGAGTACTTTTCGGATGGTATCAAAAAGTTAAAAAATCGTTGGACTCGCTGTATCGGCCTAAAAGGAGAGTATGTTAAAAAATAAAATCGACTTTGGCCAAAAAAACGTCTCCGTGTTTCATTTTTCAGGGACTTATCAGACTGCCTAGTATATTATTCATGTTAATATTATAATTATGAAATATTATATTAATATTAATAACTATTTGACTATTTTTAAATATAAATAGTTCAACTTTCAACTAAAACAATTCGTTTTCTGCAAAAAAAAAGATTTTGAATAAAATACATAAATTTAAAAAAAAATGGTTGAAATTGTTTTCAACAAAAAAGCTAAATTTTTATCCAAAAGGCTGAATTATATACTAAAAAATGGAATTTTTAATAAAATATATGAACTTTGCACAAAAGAAATTTATTTTCCACCAAGTCTAATTTTCTATACAATGATTAATGTGTAATCACAGTTCATTTTTCGACAAAAAAGAATTATTTTCTTGTACTTAAAAATAATTAATTTTTAAACAAAAAGAAACAAACATTGTCTACAAAATAGTTAAATTTTCAGAAAACAAATTTTTTTAACTAAATTGATACATCAACCAAAGAAAAACTACGTTTTTAACAAAGCAGTTCCAATTTCAACCTGAAAAGTTGAAAATAATTAAAATTCATTGAAATTGCTTTGAATTATTGAAATTAATTGAAAATGTTTGGAATGTTTTAAAACATCCTAAGATAGTAAAAATCCTTTTAAATCTCTTGAAATTTTGCAATGCTCTTGAAAATACCTTGCAATTTTAAAAATACCCTAAAAATATTTTAAATCCTTTAAAATCTCATACTAAATTATTAAAATCAATGGAAAATTCCTTGGAATCTATTTAAATATCCTAAGATATATCAAATCCATTGAAATCTCATATTAAATTACTGTAATCAATTGAGAATTCCTTGGAACCTTTTAAAATACTCTCAAGTATTTCGAAACCATCAAAATATTTTGAAACACCTTGACATCTTTTAAAGATTTATAAGGTACTTTGGAGTTTTTTAAACAGCCCTGATATAATTGTTCAAATTCTTTGAAATTCCTTTAAATTATAAAAATGAATTGAAAATTCATTGGCATCTTTTTAAATATCCTCAAATATTTAAAATCCTTTCAAATCTTTTGAAATCTCTTCAAAATTCCTTGAAAATTTAAAAAAAACCCTAAAATATTTCAAATCTTTTATACTCTGATACTGCGTTATTGAAATCAATTGAAAATTCCTTGTAATGTGCTCAAATATCCTCAAATATAATAAATCTTTCAAAATCTCATATTAAATTACCGCAATCAATTGAAGATTCCTTGCAACATTTTGAAATACTCTTAAATATTGCAATACCTTCAAAACATTTTGACCTACCTTGACCTATTTCTTAAGTTTTTTAAAGTACTTTAAAATTCTTTGAAATTCCTTAAAATTATAAAAATAAAATGAAAATTCCTTGACATCTTTTAAAACACCCTCAAATATTTAAACTCCTTAAAAATCTTTTGAAATCTCTTGAAATTTTTTAAAGATTCAGATTGAAATTTAGAAAAAAGAAAAATTTTAAAACGTTAAATATTGTAATTTTGTAGATTAGAGTTTTGCAAATGGAATCAATACCAGAGAGAAATAGAGAGTCACAATGCATTAGAAATTTCAGTTGATAGAAACATGGCGTCCCCTACTCGCCCGTATACCAGGGACTGTGAGTGAATCCCAAGTGAACCGAAAGTGATGCTGTAAACGCGCTCTTTAGGAGATATATTCTGTGGGATAACTGTAGCTTGAAAGAGGCGTCTCCCAATCCCTCATGGCCGAAATCATCCCTCCGCAAACAATTGGGGAAAAGATTCAAGCAGGCACGTTAGTGCCTGGCACGAATCCCGAGAAGAGTAATTCTTCACTGAACGATCTCTGCCCCCAATCCGGTAAGGATGGAATCAACAGAAGATCGAAAGACTGGAAAGATCGAACTTACTGACTCTCTATAGGATTTGAATCTTCTAGGGAGCTGAATCCTAAGAGTAAAACCCCTTTGCTGTTTCTCAAGAGATCGATCTCTTAGTGAGTCAGAATGTGTCGTTTCTAATGAATCTTTTGGAAACGAAACTTTACTGGATGGCACCATATACAATATTTTTTCGAATTTTGATAAACAGTCATTAGTTGGAATTATTGTTGACTAATGCATTATTAATTTTTTTCATAAATTCAGATTTATGTAAAGGGGGAGGGTCGGTAAGGCCGGTTTTTGGCCTAATTTATTTTTGGACCAAAAAATCTGAAAAAATCATGGTAGTATCTTATAAGTATTCCGAGTCGAT
>NC_046662.1:103659597-103663492 GCF_010883055.1 Belonocnema kinseyi
CGCGACCCCCTTGACGGCGTGAGATGTACAGTCGCGGAACGGAAGACTTAAGATGCATGCTTTTGTTCATGTGCATAACCTTTCTTGTCCCGATATTAAGAGTTTAGAGCTCGTTGTTCGTCTATGGAACTACTCCAAATGAATAGAGTAGTACCGGGACGGCAAGCATGTTCGTTGCAGATACTTTCTTCCTCGCCGACAGTTCGAAAGACCAAATCTGTCGGATGAGACGTTTGTATCTGCTTCGGAGAGTATCCTTTATAGATGTCACATCCGGAATTCGGCTCTGTGGCACGCCCAGGTATGTGTAAGTCTCTCCAGCGCAAAGGTGTCGTATGGCGCTTCTATGAACGAGCTCAGGATCTTCAGGGATGCCATTAAGTTTTCCTCGCTTCAAATAAATCTTGGCGCATTTGTCTAACCCAAATTCCATTCCTTTTTCCTTAGTATATAGTTCGACAATCCCCAGAGCTAGATGCAGTTGCTCTCTGTTTTTAGCATAGATCTTAAGATCGTCCATGTAAAATACATGAGTGACCTTGTACTTTCGATCTGCAGGTTTGCCGCACAAGTACCCGTCGGAATGGCGCAGTGCTAGAGATAGTGGCAATAATGTAAGGCAAAAGAGGAGTGGGCTCATGGTGTCGCCCTGAAAGACACCTCTCTGAAACGTGACCTTGTTAGTTGTCACACGATTTTTTCCAGATGAGATAGTAAATCTGGTTTTCCAAAGCGGCATCAATCTCTCTATGCACCCAACTATTTGCACATGAACCTTTGAGATTTCCAAAAGACAGATGATAAGTCTATGGGATGTAGAATCGAAAGCTTTCTGATAATCAATCCAGGCCATCGATAGGTCACGCTGGTAGAATGCTGCATCTTTGCAGACACATATATCGATGAGCAGGTTCTCCCGACATCCGGCTAAGCCTTTCTTTGAGCCTCGTTGTTCATACATTTCTTGTCACACAGGTTCAATTGCCCGAACAATCCTATAATTTAGGATAGCTGTGAATATCCTTTAAAGCGGGTTCAGACAAGTTATTGGCCTGTAGTTCTTTGAGTCAGCTAATTTGCTTATATTCGGCAGGAGTATTGTGCGCCCTTCCACCAACCACTCTGGAATCGGCTCTTCCGACTTCAAATATGAGGTGAAAATACGGGCCAAATGCTGATGGGTTGAAGAAAACTTCTTCCACCAAGGTGGGTGTTCGACAGTAACTGGAGGGTCTTGGACGAATCGAGATGGGTCAGAAAGAAACTGTTGATTTTCTCTGATCCACCTCTCCCTCCGCTCTAGACTTCTCTTAGCGTCAATTAGTATCCATATTCTCTCAACAATATGCTGCCTGATGGTCAGCAGCTTTGACTTGTTAAGTGTGTGATAACGGGTCCGGAGTTCGCGCGCGAATAATAATTGATAGCCCAGAGGTCGGATTCACCGGAAAAATGTCCACGAAGCTCGTGATCCATTTCAGCCAGATCTTTAGGCTTGAGAGAAACCTTGGTGTTGATGTTTCTCCGGGTCGTAAAGCATCGCTCTTCATCTATTGGATGCCTGTCCGCGGTTATTCTTAGTGTCGCCTCTCTTTTTTTTTGTTTCTGGCTTGTTCTAGCTGTGGTAGAGTATGCGTCCGCTTACATAGCCCCTTTTACGGAATAGTTCAGCATGGTTTCGCAGACGTTGCTGCGAAAAGTGCGATAGCTCCGGGTGTTTCTCGCACCACAGAGCATGCAGCCGTGCCCTGTAACCCCATTCACGGGCCACACTCGCATCGTAGCAGTCTAGCAAGTCGTGATTCAGTTGCTCCGTCCACCCAAAGGTCACGAGATCCCGCCGATCCATCGCATTGAATCCATTTTCATTGGCTCCCCCAGCTCTAGATTGGTCGGCACTGTTGGCCGACCCATTGTCGGGAGCCGTGCGCATTCTGTTGTTTTGAACCGCACTTACTACAACTATGTTTGGTGTTGTAATTATTGTTCCCACGAGAAACTAGGGAAAGGGGTTCGTCCATCCTTGTAGAGCCCCGCATGCAAGGATAAGGCTGCGTACTCTGAGAAGTCGCCCGGTATCCCAGAGTCACCGTTCTAGACACTTCACCCAGGTGCCATTCAGCTTTCGGCACGGTTTTCACACCTTCGCTTGGGGGTGGCTTTGCCATAGGCCCTTCGGTTTGATTCTAGTTTGATTCTATATATATATATATCAAATGGCCATCACGGGTGTTACGTCCTACCTTTCGGATCCACCGAATAATATAAAGAATTATTCTTTGATTGGTGGATTCCTTTTCTAGTCTTAAGGTTCGCTGTTGACTGTCGTTGATTTGAAAATCAACTACCGCGGTTATTTGAATCTTTGTATTAATCACAGGCGATGAAATGAAGAATCTCACAAGTTAAATAGGTCATTTTAAATGAATAACTTTATTCACTAAACTTTACACATTAATCCATGGGACACACACACAACAGTTAATATACACTTTTTAATTATTATTATTATTAACAACTAAATTCTATATCTAACTTCACTTAAGGTTAGATGTAAACTAGATTCAACGACTACACTAAGTTACGCGGAACTTATACATTTTAGATTCTACTTTCTAAATTATAATATTTAATATTTAAGATCTCGAGTGACGCGGGTTCAATGAACATCAACGATTGAAAGATATCTCCGTTCCTCCCCGAGTCACATATATTTATAACCTTGCATTTTTGGATTATGTGCAAGGGTAGCATTAAAGTAGGGGAGTCAAGTGCAACCCCTTGACGTTGAGCCTGACATATAGAAGCTCGCTAACGAATGCCGTAACGTATCAAGCTGACCACGTAGGCCCGACATACGTGACTTTTAATAAGGCTACATTTTCATGTATACAATTTTATCTTATTAGGTATATGAAACAAATTAATTTTATTCTAAAATTAAAGAAGAAAAGAGAGAAAATGTTGAAGAGTTTATACTAACATTCTAAATAACTTTGATAAGCAATTTCATAAAACAAGTATTAATTTTTTATACGAATTTAAATTGACTCGTATCTTACGCTAAAGATAGTTTCTTCTTTATCGACTGAGATTATAAAATCAACGAGTTTAATCGACGGCAATACGCAAGCCGTCACACCTTAACCCTTATTTTAAAAGTTTTTTTATTATTCAATATTAGAAACAACTTTTATATTACTGAGAATTTCCTTATATTTGTTTGATAAGATTATCATGGAATTGTTATATGACGAAATTTGAATTCATTAACCATGACAGTATTGAGGATCGGCTCTCTCTAGATTCAAGATCCATGGTTTATGACTGAGAGGTGGAGCGCGGGAAAGGGGCAAGTGATGAAGACTGAGAAAACTGTCAACAGTCTGTTAACACGTGTTGCTAAAAGGGCTAGTTTTGAAAATGGCCCTTTTTTTAATTTAAAAAAAAAAAGAAAAAAGGTATAATCCCTTGTTTTCTTACTATTGGTCATACCCAGTGTAAGAGTATGTTAAGTGAAAGTGCAAGTTCGGGAGTTTTTTAAATTGTTGTTTTTAAAGTTTGTTCAAATCCAAGAAATAAAATCGAGTTGATTTCCTTTACTTGAAATTTTGACACATTTGACATTTAATGTTTCCATGGCTGTCTTCAAAACCAGTATAGCACTAAAAATAGAATTCAGGAATACTTTATCATCTCTTTTATTTATAACGACCATACTGAAGATATACCTATTTTTTTTTAGAGTAAACCACGGTATCGCCTAACTTTGGTTGTTCCTTTTTAAAACTTTCTATATCAAATAACTGATTTTTGATTAATTCCTCATTATTTTCGGATTTTAAAAGTCCATCAGAGGACACAAAATAAGCAATGTTTCTTTTACCCATAATTA
>NC_046662.1:103663592-103666398 GCF_010883055.1 Belonocnema kinseyi
TTTTGATTAATTCCTCATTATTTTCGGATTTTAAAAGTCCATCAGAGGACACAAAATAAGCAATGTTTCTTTTACCCATAATTATTTTATCTTTGGAATATGGCAAGTAACTGATACCTTTTATTTGAGGATTAGATTCTATATGAGTTACTTTACTAATTTTAATGGAACTTTTCTCTGAGATAGGAATAGCCCGTCCGCAACCATCCTCACTCAATCTCAAAGTGAGGGCTTCATCAACAACAGAGTTGATGGCTTCACCAACAAAAGAGTTGGTGGCTGTAATAGAGCCGATCTCCTGATCATCGGCCCCTTCTTTTATCAGAGGAGCAGGATAACTCCTGATATTTTCAGGCAGATGCTCGTTGACCATACTGGAACAGATGAGAGTAGTTCTGAATAGGACATCAGTATCTACCTCAACAGAGTTACTGGGGACTGGGTACCACGATTCCGTATAAATCTCTAACATCTTTAAGCATCGATGACCAAAGGATCTCAATCCCCCAAGATTGTAGTGGTAAAAATCACCAAAAACGCTCTGATCTTGGGGCACCTGAGTTTTTGTTTTTTGTGAGGTCTTATTTCCTGCCTCATTTTTTCTGAAGACAATGGCCGGATTGCCATTGTCCTCCTTTTCCTCTATTGAGACAATGGCCGGGTTACCATTGCCCCTAGGATCATTGGCCAACGGCCAGCTAACATACGGCAGCATTATCTTGCCTGCGTTGGGGTTCATCCTACTCAGAAAAATCCTTCCTAACAATGCTTGTACACAAGTTTCCGTTTCAGGACTCTCTTCATCCTATTCTGATAACAGACGAGCTTGGTAGGAGTTCGCGTACGCAAAACATGATCATCCATCAACATTACAGGGAGACAGCCTTCTTTCTCCTCTAAATTATGAGGGTTCCTGCATAAGGCATCTGCATTGCTATTAATTTTACCTGGTTTATAAACGATATCGTAGTTATACTCAAAAAGTTCTACTCGCCATCTCAGTTTCGACGACCCTGCTGGGAGTTTAAAAATTTCTCTTCGCGTTTCCTCTTTAATGTTTCAAGTTCATTATCGTGTCTTTGTTTAAATCTACAATCTTGGACAAAATGACTTGATAGAGTACAATAAGTACATTTCTTTCTCTCTTTCTCTTTTACAATTTTTAAAATATTTTTACAATAGCGTTGGATATGCCCAAATTCATTGCAACCATAACATTGTACGGGTCTTCGTGCTTGTTCATTATTAAATTTTTGTTCGGTTCTACCTTCAATATATGTGACTCGCCTATTGGGAATTTCGGTACGTTCGATTTTTCCTAAATTTTAATTTCATCGTTCTTATGAATTCTATTCCAACTTTTCCACTGGAGATCGGCTTGGTTAACAAGAGCAATAGCATTTTCTAAAGTGGCAATATCTTTGTCCCTAATTTGCGAATAAACATCTTTATCAAGGCCGCGGAGAAAATTCCCAACCGAAATCGCTCGAAAAGCTTCACAAATTCCTACAGCTTTTTCATTTGGAGTATTCTCCATTATTTGAGATGTTAACTTATTTAAAATTTAATTCACTTGAGCTCCCTATTCAGGAATGGATTCTTTAGCCTGTCTTTTAACGTTAGTCAAGTCTTGTAATAATTGACTTGAGTCTTCTTGAGGAGAATATATTTGCTCTAATGTTTTTAATATTTCTTCTAACCTCATATTGATACGATCCTGAATATGGATTCGAGCTTCACCGGTAATTTTTTTCTTAATTAACATTGTCAAATAAGGCATTTCTAAAGGACTGATCATGGACATGGCAGCTCGGCAGTGTTCTACGAACATTTTGACTGACATATTTCTTCCTTCAAATTGGGGAATAATGTCTCGTATTATTTTAGAAACCTTCGAAGGACCAGGGGTACTAGCTAAAGAAATGAAGGGATTTATTTGCGGGTAAGTTTGAACGGGAACCGCGACACTGCGTTCGCCACCATTCCACAAATCATTCCCGCCTGTAAAACTCATTGTTCCTACTGAACGATTTGAAGTAGATGCAATTTGATTTAGTGGGGCTCTTGCGATACCATTATTATCTCCAAGAACGATATTATCAAAGTTTGTTTCGCTTGCTACGCTTCTAACGCTCAGGGGATCAGTATTAACTCTGATCACCTTTTCTTTATTGGCTACAGGTTCACCACACTTGGTGACCCTTCCAGCACGTCATGTAACACGCATTTTAGTTTCAGTCAGTACTCAAGGTGTAATATTTAAACTTAATACCAGTCGATTGTATCTGTTTTTCTAGTTATTTAATTACTCACTGTATCGCAATTATGTATTAAAAAACATAATAAAAATTTTAATTCTCAAAAATAAAATGTCATTACACCTGATTTTTATTATTTAGGATGATTATAATCCTCCTTGTGAGATTTATAAATTTCAGCCAATGTCCATTTTTATTGACAGGTCTTGTAAAAATACTGAATAATTTATTTATTAAAACTCGAATTCTTAGATGGAATGCACAAAATTCCAAGAGGATTAGTTATCATTTTTAAAATCATCAATTATTTTTACGAAAGATTATTATTTTCAATTTAAGATTCTTTTACTCTCTATGATAACCATGACTTTAAGGTTTAATCATTTCTTAAAATCAGAATAGAACGCAAGGACTTTTAGTAAAAATTTGGTAGCATTTTTACTTGATATTTTATAAGTTATAACACTCTCAAATAATTGATAGTTCCTGATTTCCGATATCACGACAATTTTCAACACTTCACTATTCACTGGGGGGGGGGGGGGGGG
>NC_046662.1:103666498-103667521 GCF_010883055.1 Belonocnema kinseyi
TCCAGTACTCATGGGTCTTGAGCCTTAAATATAATCGTCCCAAGATTATCTACTTATACCGGGAAAGATTGAGGCGTTTGAACTTAGTTCTAACTTAGTTACTTATAATTCTTTATATTATTCGGATCCACCGAATAATATAAAGAATTATTCTTTGATTGGTGGATTCCTTTTCTAGTCTTAAGGTTCGCTGCTGACTGGCGTTAATTTGAAAATCAACTACCGCGGTTATTTGAATCTTTATATTAATCACAGGCGCTAAAATGAAGAATCTCACAATTTAAATAGGTCATTTCAATGAATAACTTTATTCACTAAACTTTACACATTAATCCATGGGACACACACACAATAGTTAATATAAACTTTTTAATTATTATTATTATTAACAACTAAATTCTATATCTAACTTCACTTAGTGTTAGATATAAACTAGATTCGACGACTATACTAAGTTACGCTGAACTTATACATTTTAAATTCTACTTTCTAAATTATAATATTTAATATTTAAGATCTCGAGTGACGCGGGTTCAATGAATATCAACGATTGAAAGATATCTCCGTTCCTCCCCGAGTCACATATATTTATAACCTTGCATTTTTGGATTACGTGCAAGGGTAGCATTAGAGTAGGGGAGTTAAGTGCAACCCCTTGACGTTGAGCCTGACCAATAGGAACTCGCTAACGAATGCCGTAAAGTATCAAGCTGACCACGTAGGTCCGGCGTACATGACTTTTAATAAGGCTACATTTTCATGTATACTATTTTATCTTATTAGGTATATGAAGCAAATTAATTTAATTCTAAAATTAAAGAAGAAGATAGAGAGAATGTTGAAGAGTTTATACTAACATTCTAAATAACTTTATAAGCAATTTCATAAAACAATTATTAATTTTTTATACGAATTTAAATTAACTCGTATCTTCCGATAAAGAAAGTTTCTTCTTTATCGACTGAGATTATAAAATCAACTAGTTTAATCGACGGCAATACGCAAGCCGTCACAACGAGTATA
>NC_046662.1:103667621-103670342 GCF_010883055.1 Belonocnema kinseyi
ACTTATCCAGCTTGGCCTTGGTCTCGGATATCGTTTTCTTGCGAAGATAGTAGTGTTTGATCAAAACTCGAAACTCAGATTTTTCCATATTAAAAAAAACTGAAGTTTTTGAGAGGCGTCATTTGAAGGATCAAGCTCGACGAAAATGGTTCACATTAGTGAATACTAATGCCATCTCTTAGAATTTTCAGGTGCTTATCAGACTGCCTAGTATATAGTAGTAATAATATCCATATTATATACCTGAAAAACATAACCTCAAAATCGACTCGTGCATGAAATTAAGAATAACGCGAAACATCAAAATCGCCAATTTCTTTAATTTCTTTCTAATGGGGATCGAGATATAAATAGAAGACCACCGAAGTCTTTCGAAACTTTCAGATCGGCAACAAAGATATCTTTGTGGTAACTAATTGAGCCATGGACATAGGAAACAAGGGACTAGGCGTGTCATTGCGGGGGTGATGCAATGAGGGGGGAGGTCCGCCACCTTTTGATGCCCCGCGACAAATATGGCAGCGCCCACATGTTTATATTTTCATGCACAGTTTGTCGGCAAAAATGCTCGCCCGCATAATCAAATGGCACATCGTAAGATGGCTGCTCTCCCCCCTCCCATGGATTCAACCCTGTTCGCCCAAGTTAGGATGGCATGTCTAGTCCCGTGTTTCCTATGTCCATGAATTGAGCATAAACTTAATTGGTAAATCATTTCAGAAATTGCTAACTTTCGTCATTTACCGACGCACAACTTGCGCCTTCAAAGTAACTCTTAGGTAATCTGCCAAGAGGGCGCAGTTATCAGCGCATGTTTTTCACATTCTCTTATTCCATTATCTCGGCTATCTCCCACCTCATCTCTGTTATTACTTTTTTTTATTCATAACGCTGGAGAAAAAAAACGATAGCAATTACTTCGTGACATTCTAATGGAAAATGTAACGTAAAATCCGATTTGCAACAACTTAAATACCCATCTTGCTGTTTTTTTTAGTTTCTTTTGCCATAATACAGAAGGGATACTATGTGGATACTACAAGGATACGCCGTACCGTATGCTTTCAGTTCATTCGGTCCGCCAGCGAGATGAACCTTTCATTTATTGCAATTCTGAGTCTACGTTAAAATTTACGTGAGAAGGTCACGGATTATTTGCAATAGTTTTTTTTTGCAGCGTTACAAATTTTTAGAAAATGACATAACTTCTGCTGAAGGGAACTTCAAGCGCATCCATAGTAGCTTAAGGGCATGTGATACTTACAGTTTCCCCGGCTTTTTTTCCACAAAAATGAAATTTTCCGAAATTAAAATAAGAATACGATCATAAATAACAAGCAGAGAGGCTATCTCAATAGAGTAGTCAGTAGCCGACACTCAAGGGTCCTTTGTTAAGCTTTAGGATTAAAATTTAGAAGTAGATTTTTTTAATTTCATAGTTAACAGCCTAAAACATAATAATTCGGAATCTACGGGTTTCGATGACTTCAGATATCTAACTTTTTTTTTAATGCTTAAAATTGGAATTAATAGAACGTTTCTCGTATATGGAATGAGATACGCCAAAAAAGACAACATTTTTGAATTCAACTAGAAAATTGTATATCAGTATATAAGTTATAATTATATATAAGTATAATGAGAAAGTTCATCAATTAAAAAAAAATTGTTAATAATTTGAAGAGAAATTTAAAAAGGGATAGCGGATTAGCCACGACCAACTACTGTAAATATCTCTGCCCGCCCGGTACGTGACGAATACAAAAGGAACATTATATTACCTTCGCACCACTCTTAAAACGACCACTAAAAGGATCTTGAAAAGGACCCAAATCTCTAAAACTATCTCCGAGACTATTTTGTTTCAAATCGACTTTGTTTATAGACTCAAATGGGCCAAGCTATTTCGCTAAAGAAAACTCAGAGATTTCTTTCGGTAGGGTATTACTTTTGTCGATGACTATTTTGTCAAATATATCACTTTTTATCTATAAGTAGTTAAACTATGCATTTGTTTATAAAATAAATAAATAATATCAAATAAAATATCCTCATCACTCAACATCACTATTAATATAATTCGAAGGCGATAAGAAAGAAAAACGTTAACTTTATGCCTATAGCCTGGCCGACCGAAGGAACCGAAAGGAGCCTCTACAAAGTACCCTTAAAGACACCACTGAGTCTCCCTTCGGTTTCTTCTTAAAAAACTAAAAAAAAATAGCAAAATGAACTTTAAAATTTTTGAAATTCGGATTCTACGTTAAAATTACCATTAGAAACTCAAGGCGTAATCGCAATACTTTTTTTGCAGCGTTAAATTTTTTTTTAAATATCATTAACTTCTGCTGAAAGTGACTTCAAGCGCATCCATAATAGCTTAAGTAGTATGTTGCGCACGAAGTTTAAAAATAAAATTTAAAATTAGCAAATAAATGCAAATAAATATATGTAATAATTTAGATGTCTAATTTTTCACAAATTTATTACCTTCTCCGATAAGAATAATATGATAAATGAGAATGTAAACAAATCCTTTATCTTTAGACCTGATATCTCGTCTCGCAACCTCAAGGACACTGTTTCACTGCTCTCACTTGCATCGCAGCGTTGTTGTCTGACGTTTCCACTGCGTGGCGCTAGCATCCAAACAAAACTCTTAAAGGTACCGACGGAACGCTTATTAACTGCTACCATGGACATAGGAAAGAAGGGACTAGA
>NC_046662.1:103670352-103673638 GCF_010883055.1 Belonocnema kinseyi
GACAACATGACAGCGCCTGCATGTTTATATTTTAGTTTGTCGGCAAAAATGCTCGTGTGCATAATCAAATGGCACATCGTAAGATGGCGGCTCTCCCCACTCATGGAATTCTCCCCCCTCCAGTGGATTCAACCCTGCTCGCCAAATTAGGATGGCATGTCTAGTCCCGTGTTTCCTATGTCCATGACTGCTACTAAAAGAAGATGCACTTGAAGCTGCATTCAACCCATGTAAATGACAGGTATTTTATTTTTTAAAGTTTTTAACGCTGAAAAAAAAAGTATTGCGATTAATCCGTGAGTTTCTAATGCAAATTTTAACGTAGAAGCCAAGTTCAACAATTTAAAAGTTGATCTCGCTGGTTTTTTTTTGTATTTTCAGAAAGAACCGAAGGGGGACTCAGTGGGGTCTTCAAGGGTACTTTGTAAAGGCTCCTTTCGATTCCTTCAGTCCACCAGGGGAGTTAAGGAACTCAAACGTAACGAGGAATTTAGAAAGATAAATCCCTCTAAAGGTATTGGATTTTCGAAAACAAACTGACCAAGTATTACGAAGGTAATGCCGAGAAGGGAAATGGGGAAATGGAATGCCAAGAATCAGGTGCAGACACAATAACACGAACGATTGTGATAAAAGCAATACGGCATTTATTACCACTTACAGAAAGGTGAGACCCGATATCCGTGGCGCGGTAGGTAGGCCTTAAACGGGAGGAAGGTCTCTTTTAAAGGGTGGTCCTACAGGATCCGGGAAGTAAATTTAGTGTTTCATTTATTTTAAAAATGACATACTATCGCCATGTTTCATACGTCCACACGTTTTCAACGAATTTTTCCGGCTTGATAAAAATGATGTATTATGCTTAAAATACACCAATTGAATCTAGAAATATAAGACATAATTATAGAACAATTATTATTTTTTCTCAAATTTGACCGCAATCGGTTTCAGGTGATCATTCATGGATTGACCCTGAGAAAAAAGAAAAACGCGTTACGTAGTTTGTGAATGATCCCTAAGTTTGACGCTTGCTAAAACTTTTGTAGCCAGGAGAATTTTTTTTCCTACAATCGAATTTTCTGCTTTTTCTTAGAAACGATGACAGATACGAAAAAATGTGAAGATAAAAGTTAAAACGTCTAAAAAAGTCCTATGAAAAATATCTCGTTCTTTTGCGATATTTTTCAGTTTACGGAAAAAATTGAAAAATTATATTTTTAGGAATAAAAACTCTCCCGGCCTTTAAAAAGGGTTTAACGCGCAAGATGCTGATAAGATGCCTTTCTTCTCTAATAGTAGAAACTTTTAAAAAATAATTTGAAGAATAAAAAAGATGGGGTTTTCAAGAAATTTTTAAAAATTATTTTCTTCAAGTTTTGAAAAAATGACAAAAATATATTGTCTGGAAAACCACGACTTTTATATACTTCTAAATATTTTTGAAAAGTTTCTACCAATGCCAGAAAGGCATATTATCAGCATCATGCATGCTAAACCATTTTTGAGAACGGGAGAATTTTTTTCTCCTAAAAATGTAATTTTAAAATTTGTTTCGTAAACTATAAAAAAAACATCGCAAAAGAACGAGACATTTTTCATATAACTTTTTTTAGACGTGCGAACTTTTTTCACTACGTTTTTTTCGTATCTATCATTGTTTCCAAGAAAAAAGAAAAAATTCGATTGTAATAAAAAAGAATTCTTGTGACCACCAAACTTATTTAGCAAGCGTCAAACTAACAAAATATTTTTTTTATCAAAGTAAATGTTAAAAAAATAGGGATTTTTTACAAATAAAGCACAAGATTCAAATACGCATGACTTTTTAAAACATTTTTTCTTTGCAAACTGGAAAAATACGCATCAGCTAATTTTTTCTAAAAATCAACATTTCGCCCCCGAGATTCTGCGATTCCAAGGGCAGGACCTTGTCTGTTTTGATATGGATTCGGTCAGGAGATTCATTTCGATAAAAAGAAATATTTCGGGTTCCAATCGTATAAAAAACTGCGAATTTTGCCGATGTTTCATGAACGTTGCAGTTCACGAAACGTCAGGCAAAATTCGTAGTTTTTTACACGATTGGAACCCGAAATATCTCTTTATCAAAATAAATTTTGTATAATGAAATTATAGATACTAACAGAGAGAATTTCAATCTTTAAGAAAATATAATTATAGTCGTGTTTGATATCAAATTAATCAATAAAGCAGAAACAAGTATAATTGGCAGAAGAAGGCTCCTGCGAACAGACCGCTCCGCTAGTACACATCTGTCACGAAGTGCTGGAAAAATCGAGTACACGTCCGATAACTTTACAACCTCGGGACTGTAGGGGCGGAAAATTCTAGGAATTGCGGACTTATCGGATGCACCCTCTAATAGCAGGATATTAGGTGCGCACATGCGTAAATCAGGGGCGCAAATTATGAGAAAAATAGCACACGTAGTGGGAGAGCCACAATTAGTGTGCGTGCCGTACCTATGATGACGTTTTAAGGGGACTGTCCACTTACAAAAATGAATTATCGGAATTTTTTTTTTAAATTCATTTAATTTGGTAAAATATTTATTAATTTTTAAGGGCGAACCTTAAAAAGGGAGGAGAAATGAGCTGACACATATTCTGAAAGGTCGAGAGAATGTGACCCACACTCTCTCGCCCCACTCATGCCAAATCACTTTTCCAGGGGCTCTAAAAAAACCACGCGTCTTAGTGTTGGGCATTTCAAAGTACGAGGTGTGTTCAAAAAATAAGGTGACTTTATGGTTTTCTAAAAAAATATTCATTTATTCCTCAATATTTATGTTGTCCCCTTCAAAGTAATCCCCCTCAGATATAATACACTTGTGCCAACGCTTTTTCCAATCATCGAAGCACTTTTGATAATCATTTTGTGGTTTAGCCTTTAGTTCTTTCAGCAATGCAGTTTTTATCTCCTCAATCGTTGAAAATCGATGTCCTTTCATGGGTCTCTTCAGTTTTGGGAAAAGAAAAAAGTCACTAGGGGCCAAATCCGGTGAATATGGAGGCTGAGGCATGACTGTGGTGCTATTTTTGGTCAGAAAATCTTTCACAAGCAACGATGAATGAGCAGGTGCATTATCGTGATGCAAAAGCCACGAATTGTTTTTCCAAAGTTCCGGACGTTTTTTGCGTATCACCTCTCGCAAAAGGGCGTGTAACTTGAAGGTAATACTCCTTATTGACCGTACGACCTTGTGGTAAGAATTCCTGATGCACTGCGCCACGGTAATCAAAGAAGACAGTGAGCAAAACCTTCA
>NC_046662.1:103673738-103696396 GCF_010883055.1 Belonocnema kinseyi
TCTTTCAGTCTTGGAGACTCAGGATGCTTCCACTGAGGCGATTAGGCTTTAGTTTCGAAGTCATAACTACCTACCCACGATTCATCCCCAGTTATAACCCTTCTGAGAAAACCAGGATCATTATTAACTTCATTCAACATCTCCTGAGCGATGGTCATGCGATGGATCTTTTGATAAAAACTAAGCAATTTTGGAACAAATTTCGCTGACACACGTCTCATGCCCAATACGTCCGAAAAGATAGCATGGCATGAGCCAACCGATATGTCAACATCTTCAGAAAGTTCTCTGATGGTAATTCGGCGATTCTTCAACACCATTTCTTCCACTGCTTGAATGTTTTTATCTGTTGTTGACGTGCTGGGACGTCCAAGGCGATGTTCGTCTTCGACATCCTCTCGGCCTCCTTGGAACAGCTTGTACCACTTATACACATTTTTCTTACTCAGAGTAGACTCACCGTATGCAACTGTCAACATTTCAAGAGTTTTAGAGCACTGGATTCCATTTTTCACACAAAATTTAATGCAAACTCTTTGCTCCATTTTTTTCGAAAGAAGAAAATCGCCGAGCACACCAAACCCTTCTAACCTTTTACGCCTCTGCCAGAAAAACAACAACACGAGCTATATAGTCAAAACTGTGAACATATGATCGTAACAAAACAAAAAATTTTAAACTTGAATGTACGTAGCTTGCGAAAATTGAAAAGTCACCTTACTTTTTGAACACACCGCGTATGGACCTTGGAAAGGTGACAGGAGTTAGTTGTTCGCAAGACTTCATTAACTTAAAATGTGCAAAACTAGGGCACTAGAACACTAGGATTTCTATTAACCTGCGACCAAAAATCTTCTTGATACTTATAACCGGTATGCAAAAGGAGCTCCTAGGTCGAGTATCAAGTATGGGTGAACTTTTCGAAAGCATATACCCCATCCCGAACGAGTGGATAGCACTGCTACCACCCACCAGTTGAAACTCGGAATTAGGTTGCAGACAAAAATTCTAAAAGTGCTCCATTACTTCGCGTTTTAACTAATTATAATTAATTTGTTCTAAATTCGGATATTAACGTTAACACACACGTTTTCGGAATAATTGCGAGTCCTTAACGAGAATGTTGACATCTTATATTTATGTTAAATGAATAACAAACAATTACTGAAAGATCGACTTTATTTGGTTGAACCCAAGTAAATTAGTTTAATTGGTGTTAAGATACAATACAGAATAATCGATCACAAAGAATAAATTCTTTAAATTGGTAAAATTGTACATGTTCCACAATTTTTCAAAGAATATAAAAGTTTTATAAAAACAATAGTTGCCAATAAAGATGATTTTTACAAACTTACAAGTACATACGATTTTACGTACATATATTTCTACGAAATACAATTCTGAATCACCGTACAACTAGAATGCAAGATTGTAATGCATTTAATCCGTATTATAAAGTAAAAATCAATTTCCAATTTTATGCGAATTTCATTGAAAAACTACCAAACATTAAATAATTTGAGTCTATTACTTTTGTTTTCAACATTTAAAAATAATTCGATATATAAACTATTTTACAAATCAATATTATAGCAATTCACCAAAAAATTTTAATAGAGAATTTGCATGCATTTTTTATATTTTATTATTTGAAATATAAGAACGCTTGTTTTTAAATTCGAAGTACTTATTGCTTATTTAAAATTGGTTGAAAATACGTATTTAGACTACTGTACTTAAATGAGTAGCCATTTTGTGACGTCCGTTATAAAACTCTCTAGTTAGTGATGTCAAATCAATATCAAAAAAATTATCAATTTTATTACTTAATAAAATAATTTAAAAAAAAAACTAATTTCCAAATACACTTGGTCAGAAATTATTTTTAACGAAGATATTTTAAGTGTAATACCATGTATTTGGTGCTTCGCCTGTACTCAAGTATTTCCACCAGGGATGCTCACGGATAGTTCCTGGACTAGCTTCTTTTTCCCTTCTCCGAACTTCTTCTAGGTGGTATGTCCTTCGTTCTCTACCTTTGTCCACTTCCGTGGACATACCTGGTTTCCGCCGTGTTTAAATACGACATTTTACTTAGCGAGGTCTACATGCAGCTTCGCATTTGCGCACGTGATGCAAGCGTGGAAAATTGACTGTATTTTTGAATGACCTTCCAACGGCATCCTTACTAGGGATTTTATTATTTACATAAATAAAATTGTGGATTGCCAATATTGCTTTGTGGCCCAATGTGGTATTATGAACATTTATTTTACTGTGCCTGTTGACTGCTCGGAGTAACCTTTCATTATTTAAAATGTACTGATTAAACAATCGTTGGAAAAAATTTCCCGTATAACTGACGTCACACCAATCACAAAAGTTGCCATTCCCGCAAGTATTTTTCCGTTTCCTTTTTTAAAATTAATTAAACAGGATATTGATTCATTTCATGTAAAAATAAACTCACTTTACCGTCTTCCATAAGATGCAATAATTAGTTTCTCTTTTCATGACACATGCAAATTCTCTACTTTCTTTATTCACGAATAGTTTTCACGCAAGCAAAAATTGTACAGTCTCCCCCTTACTTACTGAAAAACAGAAATGGAAAATTACTAGAAAAATAAAACAAAGTTTTAAGCTATCGATAATAGACTGAGAATCGTCTTAAATTTATTTAAAAAGTACAACTTTTTAAGTTTTAACCAAACCCAAATACCAAGACGTTTCCGAAAAGTTTTCTAATTCACAAATTGATCGTTTTGTTTTAATTACCTCGTTTTACCAATTTGACAACCATAACAAATCAATAATCAGGTTTTATTTATATAAAATTCATATTTGTAAAGTTTTTATATTTTTATCTATCTTAAACTCAGGTTTTAAAACAAGCAATGTGTTAAAACGTGTGAATTCATTGGAAACGCATAAGAATGCTAAAAAGCCTACTCTATGAGTCTAACGAGGGCTAATTAAAAGCTCTAATGGATATTTAAAACGTGAGAAAATATTATAGTAAAAATTGTTTCTGTTACATTTTCCGACTTGCAAAGTTCTTTAATAATTCTACTGTTACTGAAATGAAGTTATGGATAGTGAGACACGTGTAATGAGATGTAAAAAGTCGAAAAATATTAAATATAACCAAACTCATGGATCCACTTTGTTGAATTCGCGAACCAGCACATTTAAATATCTCAAGAGTCGCGAGTTAAACAATTTAGCCTAGGACATTTAATGCGTCCTTTAAATTTAACATCCTATCAATACGCATAATTTAATTAACAAATAAGGCAGGAGTATACACTAATCATTTATGATGCGACGGTATTTTCTGTTTGGAGGAGTGATATCTTCGTCCTCATCACCTTCTGCCGTCAGGAAGGGATCATCATAAGCGTAATTTGGTGCCCACTTTAATAACAACTTCTCGAAAAATTCTTCTAAATTTCGGGCTTCCTGATAAATCGGTGATTCTACCTACAAAAGTTTAGGCATTAAAATATTAATGTGATTTTTTAAAATTCCATTCAAAGTAATTCGTTGTTTACTCACAGGATTATAGAGAAAAGCGTTTTTGAACATTAACCGTATATCGGCCATGACTTGTCTTAAATCTGTATAATGTTCGGCATTGTCAGGTTTTAATTTATTCCTGATAATATCCAGAGCCATAGGTTTCTTTATGACTTTGTGATACTCAACCATCTGCTAAAACGAAGTTATTGCCTATTGTAATTTGAGCTTCTATATTGAAGCGAGTATGTCAGAACTGACAGTTTTATTGATAAATTATAGAAGAATAAGTGAAATTACCTCGGGTGAAACGACTTCTCTGAATGGTAAACTTTGTTCATACTGGCAATATAGCTCCAGAACTATTCTTTGCGCTATTCTCAATTCTCGTGCAGACATACAATTTGGTCGCTTTTCTCCAACGGGATCTTCAGAACAATCCAGTACATTGGTACATAACATGCACTGCCAAGTTTCACTCTCACTGAAAAGAGAACATGAATTCTGACATAAGTATATCGTATAGAATAATTTATCACATCATGGGCACATAATTCTTGCTAAATATGTAGAAATGCACAGTCTTCTTACAACCACTTAAAGGGGAGTTTTCGAGAAAACCGACCTTTAAATATTCGCCACAGGTCATTTTGGCAAAAAAGACTTCCGACCTCAGGCAGTCACGTTGTGGCTTCATAGCTGGCAGGTTGCGTGTTCGATTTCCGCTGCCTGCACTATTTTTATTTGGTTTATCTATTGAAATGTTTATAAATATAAATTCCTGAAATATTCACTAAAAATTATGCAAATAATATTTTTTCTCTATGCCTTTTTTCCAGAATTTTTTTCGTACCCTATCATGTTCATCGCAAAAAAATGTTTCTGTAAATATAAGCAATCTTTTTCATAATGTTTACAAATTCAAATAAATAAAAAAAATATATAAAATGTGCAGCCAGCGAGAATCGAAAGCGCAACTTTCCGGCCATGAAGCAGGAGCGCTACTACCTGACCTACCGACAGATCAAGAGTCTTTTTTCGCTAAACTCCATATGACCTGTCACCCACATGAAACTAAACTAAAATTCATTATTGAATATCTGCCATTATCATTTTTTTTAACTTTTAAAAATGAGTTTAAAAGACTTAATTCCAAATATCCCATTTTAAATATTCGCAAACTTAAATGGCTAAATTTGGTATAATTTAAAAGCACAAAAATTGGACAATTTTAATTTCAAATCATAAAATGTTGAAAATTGCATTTGGACATTTTCAACAGTGTTGTTTCGGCATTTGAGATGAAATAGTTCTTGAATGGATCATTTTTTAAATTAAACTTATACTTCGGAATTTGTTTTCTGTTTTGTTCTTTGAGACATTTTTTTTAAATTGTAAGCGCGAAAACACTCATGATGCCTTTTCACAGCCAGTAGATTTTGAGTTAATCGTGTAATTAATATTTTCCATAAAATTCAATTTTACAAACGGAACTTATGCAGCCACCATAGTGTGAAATACGTTGTGTGACGTAACATGCTTTTAAAGCTGAAGAAGATAAATGTCGACGCCTGCATTCAATGTGAGTTTATATGCTGACAGCACCGTGTATGAAACTATACCTTATGCTCATACACATAGCATAGCCTCATACATGGTGCTGTCAGCATATACTCATATTCAGTCAGTTTGATAAAAACAATAAAAAATTTTAATCTTGAACGTGTTTAGCCTAAAAGGATTTATTTTATGGAGTATCAGTATACCTGGCTACGTTGAAGTGTCTTCGGATGATTTACCAAAAGTAAACGCAATAATGGTCAGTTATTTGTTCGCGAAGTTTTTTCCAAATTTCTTTTAAATGTCATAAACATGTAAAATGAATATTCCAGTGCACATTATATATTTTAATTAAAAAATAAAAAGTTATTTCTGATTAATTTTTTTTTATTGCACATAAGCACAAATTGAAACAAATTTGCAATTGTAGTACTTTTAACATAAGATCGCAAGTTGACATTTTAACCGCTAAAATAAGAATTTGCCTTACGGTTTCATGCAACAAGTATTAAAATTACACATTTACCTGTTTTTCATTTTTCCAGGATTTTGAACAATGTAATTTATAGTGAATCCATTTACATTCAAAAGCAAACAAATTTAGTGGATAACCCTTTGGGGCGGTCAAAAAATTCGATTTTTGGTAATCGACCCCCTCCCCTCAATTAACATGGGCTTTAAATGGGAAAAGCTCGGTTTTTGAAAAAAAAGGGAAAATAAGTTTTAAAGTATTTTATAAATAATTTTCAAATGTTTAAACAATTATTTGTTTAAACCATTCTTTCCCGTGTAAGTTGTGAAAAGTTATTAATTTTTCGAGATAAATGATATAACGTTGATGAATGTCAAGAGTAGTGCTTCTTGTTCAACATATGTGACGTGCCACGAGTAAAGGGACCTTAGGGTTCGCAGGCAAATTTTTCAGTAGAAGAGATTGAAGAGAAGATCGAAGTCAGACACTCAGAGAGTGGGGGACCATGCAATTCCCGCCAAAACTCCAGTCAAGGAAATCAAACTGTCACCTCTAGTTGTTTTAACAAAAAACCGAATTTTTCTAATAACATTGGTACAGCTGACAGTCCTTCTCCACGGAAAAATGTTAACCCTCGTCGTTCTACTTCTTCTCCCTCTTTTAATTCATCTCTTCCTCCTCAGTTTGTTGCAACTCTTGCTCAGATGATGTATTTTCTAACATAGGTGTATAATCAAATAACTCTTTTCCTAGCCCTGCTGAACAACTTTAATTCCCAGCTCTCCATCTCCCCACTTAATCTTAATCTTATACCCTCCTCACAATTACTTCCAATCTTTCGTCTCATTTAATGGCTACCGAGAATTCTTTAAGTATTCTTCAGCAGAATTTTCGAGGTACTTTCTCTAAGAAAGGCTCACTTGAAAAATTTCAAACAAATTTGTTGTAATTTTTTAATGTTATGTTTTTAAAAATGTTTTAATGTTATAAAGAAGGATCGCCCTGATCGATTGGACGTGGTCTCTTGATACCTTATAGAAATGACATTCCATTTAAACAAATAGATTCAATTTATTGTATAGATTACACCCTCTATACTTGATCAGTGGTCATTACAACGGAGACTTTATTTTTCTAATTCCTTGCATTAAATTCAGACAATTCAAAAAGTACACGCATATTATTTAAGGTATAATTTTACTAAACCGAGTTTCTTAAGTAAAAATTTTAAACGGAACTTTCTTTTTGTGGAAAACTGTATGTGATTGCAAAATGACTGCATGTGTTTCAAGGGTGAATTCCGGTGATTGTATTGGATTTTCCGTGACTGCAGGATGAATTCAGGTGATTGCAGCGTTAGTACATGTGATTGTTAATGGCACTACGTTGGACTCTCGTTTATGCACGCACGACTGCTTATACTGCGTTCCTGATTGTTCTAGCTTCAATATTTAATAACGCAAAATCTAAAGCTTCAACTAATTTTTTGAAAAGGAATTTTAGATTTTATTTATTTTATTTTTATGCAGCCATATAAGTTTTTTCGCATGTAAGCATTTTTCCGCATACACGACTGCGAAACCATGCTCAGGAACTCCAGAAAAGGGGTTATATAAACGGAGCCTCTACTCAACCGCAGCCAAAACAAGTCGGCAACAGAAAAAGAGAGGTGACGCACTGTGGGAAACAGCCCCTTTTTGGACAAAAATCGACCGACAGTGCAATTTCTAACGGATTTTGGTGTTTTTTTCTTCAGAAATTACCATAAGGCTTCGAGGTATAACGAGTAACTGCGGATAGTTTATTTCGGTTTAACAGAAATTTTTTATTTAACAACAAAGTTACAGTTTTTGTTGCTAAACTTTTTCGTGATATCTTTTCTTCTAAGACTATCCAATACATGAAAAAGGTCATAAACCAATGTAATAACTAACTAAAAATAATTCTCAGTGGGTTAGATTAACAACAAAAATGGTGAATAATCTTATCAACAAATTAATTATCAAAAGTCTTTTTTTCGTGATTCGCAATGATTAGCTAATTTTAACTTCTATATTTTGTATACAGTACCACAGATAATGATATGCGCTTACGAATAGCTAATACAGTCCCACACAACATTTTTTTTCTTAATCTTGGATGCCAATATGATAATAACCTCAAAAACATCCAATAAACCACTGAAACTACAAAAATTATTTACCCTGTACCATGTTCACCCCCCTCCCTTAATCTGATAATCCTACAGGGTTGCTACAAGAGTCTGAATACAAAATTCCATGAATATTCCAGGTTTTCCAGGTATTATGTTTTTATTAAACTTTTACTCGGGTAAACCCGGTTGTACATCATGGCCACGGACTAGGTGAAGTGACTGATGAGATTAGAATGTTATAAGTTAATTCCACTAATTTAATACGATGCTTGAAGCCTCTTGCGATGATGTTGTACGTGTACAATTACGAGCGGCTATGAGCTTTGGAGGTGACAACAGTCACCTCTGGATGCTTTCTTAGAGCTACCATCTGCCACTCCACGAGTTTTTAGTCGCTCACTTCCTGATGGACAAGAAAGTTTTTTTACAATATGACAAGTGTTTAATAAAACCGCCTTCTGAGCTGCTGCCAATACCCTACTGACTCCTAAATGCTCAAGATGTTCAGTGCATCTTGCGTGCACATTGCCTGTAGCCGAAATCACAATGGGATGAATAGATGCATGATTCACATTCCACCATATGGTATTTACTTCATGCCTTCACTCGCTATACTTGTGGATCTTGGTTGTATAGGTTGAAGGCAATTTCGGTTAAGCGGAAAAGCAATGTCGGTGATGTACTCTTCCACCTTTTTTTTTCTCATTACGATGTCAGGTCGATTGGCCCGGATGTAATGATAGTTTGGATAGTAACATCCTAATATAAGATTTAATCTTCGCTTTGTAAAATGGGCATTGGAATCTATCTATAGAAATGCATCCATTCTTTTAAGAGTCCTAGATTTAGGCCAAGTTGTTGATGTATAATGCCCGCTACATCATTATGTCTGTGCGTATATTCTCTTTGAGACATTACGCGACAGCCATCAATAATGTGCTTGATAGATTCGTTGGTATCTCCACACAATTGGCAATGGTCAACCACGTCTTGATGTAACACATGTTTGCGATAATTCCTGGTGCTGACAACCTTGTCCTGTATTGCTATGACGAATCCTTTCGACTCTGAATACAGAACACACTTTCTTAGCCAAATATTAGATGCCTTACTATCCACTTCATTTTGATCTAACGTGTTGGGGTGCTCGCCATAGATGGCTTTCTACCTCCATTGTATTTCTAATTCCTCTATGGTTTTTGCCCTGATATTCAAGGCCCAATCTGAGGACAAATTTAAGGGCGTGTATTCAAAATCCGCTTGACAGATGGTACTGTAAAGTGACACATTTTGTTTGCTGTTAAAATAGTCTCGCAACTGTATAACTTGTAAATCCCAGTTTTTTGACATCTACAACGCCCCTACCTCCTATATGTCGTTATAGAACAACCCTCTCAATCGCTGAATTGCTGTGATGCATTCGGTGCTTCGTCATTTCTACGTGAACTATTCTGTTTAACTTATCAGGGTCGGCGTTAGATTATTTTATAAACCCGAAGGAGTACGTGAGGACAGGGATGGCATATGTGTATGGCTTGGATTTTGTTTGTCGAGTTGAGAAAACTCTTCATAATCAATCTGAGTCTCGTAGTGAAGGCAGTCGTTAAACTTGACTTAACTATCGTATGCTGAATACCCTTGGATTCAAGAATACCCAGATATTTATATGATTCGCCTGCAGCCATTGCCTCGATGTCATTTTCGAACTCGTTCTCTAACTCTGCGGTCCCTAATTCCCCTCTGATTTACTGCACTGTTCTACATTTATCTAGTCCGAACTCCATGTGGATATCATTCGAAAACTGCTTTGGGACATCGATCACTTGCTGCAGTTTCCGGGCTAAGCAAGAGTACAGCTTCAGGTCATTCATGTAAAGATGGGTCACTTGATGACCAAACTCATTATCACGAATTCTGAACCTATGAGACATGCTATTTAGTGTTTTGCTCAATGGATTCAACGTTAAACAGAACCATAGTGCGCTGAAAGAGTCTCCTTGAAATATACCCGTCGTAAAGCGTATTGATCCAGTTATCTTTGGTTGTCCATGATCAAAATACTTGATTCTTGTAACCCAGAGCCTCATCGCATGGCTTAGAAAGTAAATAATATGTGGGCAGATTTTGTGAAGTTTTAAGACTTCAAGCAAACAGTCATGCGGCACGGAAGGAAACGCTTGCTTGTAGTACCTGCAAGACATTTATAAATTGTTGGAAGATAGGCTATTCACGAATTTCTTCAACATCTTCCAGTTATTTTTGCTTTTCCTATTGAATCTTCCATTTCTTTTCATTTAATTCTTACAGTGTGATAGTTGTCTTTTCCTTAAGTTTTCTTTTCCAATTTTCAAATAAAGAATTCGCTATAAAATACTAAATTAACAAGACTTCGAATTAGAGACGATTAAAAAAGTTCTAGTAATTTATTCAATATTCCACGACTTTTCCAGTAATTTTTTCAAATTCCAGGTCTTTCCAGGTTTTTAACACTTTTTAAAAATTCCATGACTTTTCCAGGTCTACCACGTTTTCCAGGCCTTGTAGCAACCCTGCCTTATAAGCTCATGACTCCATAATCCCCTTACCTCGTAATAATATAACCCCATAACGTCAAAATCCCGTAACCTCATTGAGAAGAAAATCTTGTTCGGGAAAACAGAAAAATGTCGTGAGTTTTTCTTGTGCAACATAGTCATGGGTAAATAGCTCCTTATCCCCGAAATCCCATAACACCAGAACCTGAAAACCCCTTTACTTTTTTTATTCTTAATTTCTTTGATCAGTATCAACGTCAGTAAGGCCATGATAACGATTTTATTTATTCTTTCGAACTCTCTGTTCTTCGAAAGATCTGTGCAATGGATTTCGTCTCCGTTTCTTGCCACTGTGAACACTCTCCCTTTTAAGCATCCAACAGCAATCTGCTATCATATTCGTATTCCATCTACCTTGATAACATATTTCCATTTCCTTGATATCTTGATGAAAGCAAACTGATGTATCGGAGACGTCTAAGAAGAGTTTAAAAAATCGTAATGAAGTAGACCTTGATTCATGAATTCATTCACGCAACTCTTATGTTTGTGGGGTTTTGAAGTTATGGTGTCATGGGGTTTCGGGGTTATAGAACTACTTACCCATGACTATGTTGCACAAGAAAAACTCACGAAAACGTTCTGTTTTCCCAAACAAGATTTTTCTTCTAAATGAGGTTACGGGATTTTGAGGTTATGGGGTTTTATTATTACAAGGTAAGGGGATGCCTTAAGAAAATCATATTGGCATCCAAGAATAAGAAATTTTTTTGTGGGCCTATGTAATGATTGCCAATTCATCAGGCAATTTTTATTAACAAATTCACATTTTGACAAATTCTGATGAAAAGACTTGATTTTTTTTTGCGGAATCAACTTAAAATGCTTTGCTATCATAAACTCTTTGTTATCATATTTTTCATAGCGACAAAAAATATTAATTGTTTAAATAATTTTCATAAACAAAATTCACATTTTAAACAATTTTTCATCAACAGGACTTTTTTGCGGAATCAGTTTGAAATGTCTTACCAAAGACAACTTATTGTTATATTTTTCAGTGACCAAAAAGTATTAATTATTAAAACAATTTTTATACACAAATTCACATTTTGACGGTTTTTTATAAATAGGCTTGATTTATTTACGGAATCAATTCGAAATGTCTTACAAAAGACTCTTTGCTATCATATTTTTAATAGTGACAGAAACTGATAATTATTTAAACAATTTCTATAAACAAATGCAAATTTTGACGATTTTTTCATGAATAAATTTGATTTTTTTCAGAATCAATGCGAAATGTCTTGCAAAAGACTCTTTGTTGTCATATTTTCGATTGTGAAAGAAACTGTTAATCATTAAACAAATTTTAGGAACAAATGCACATTTTGACCATTTTTCCATTAATAGGCTTGATTTTTTTACTGCATCAATTCGAAATGTCTTGCAAAAAATCCTTGCGGGGAGGTTTCTCAATCGGACTTTGCATATCATATGGACCTGAAAAGGGACATTTTTAGGTAGGCATTCGTGCTTCAGTAAGTAAGAATCCAACTCATTCTTTGGAGATTGTCATACTCTCAGCCATTTTTGACTTAAGTGGCCCTGAAAAGGGCCGTTTTTTGGATGGACATTTGTGCTTTAGTAAGTAAGTTTCGAGTTCACTCCTTGGAGATTGTCATACTATCAACCCTTTTCGACGCATTTGGCCCTGAAAAGTGCCGTTTTTAGGTAGAAATTCGTGTTTTAGTGAGTAAGAATCGAGTTCACTCCTTTGACATTGTCATATTGTCAGCCGTTTTTGACTCATGTGCCCATGAAAAGAGCCGTCTTTAGGTAGGCATTCGTGCTTCAGGAAGTAAGAATCGATCTCGGTCCTTGGAAATTGCCATATTCTCAGCTATTTTTGACAGAGGTTTTATCTTCGTAGATTCTAATTCTCTATAGCTGCTTATCGAAGGGTCCGAATGGAGCAGAAGATGATAAAGAACATCGACATTCGATAATTGTCTGTCAGACATTCTGCTGTTATTAGCTCTAACTTTCCTAAACATCTTCTTTTTTTTCCTTTTGCGACTCTTTTGAATACCAACCAATTGGTAGCTTAAAAGATTGAATTATATCACTTCTATGAATGAGCAGCTTATGTACTGATTGTGGCATTTTATACCAAGGATAAAGATTTATAGAAAGCTCAGCGGTTTCAAACAGTAAGTTTTGAATTTCGCACATTTAACTATTCTTCCGCACGTTATAACTTGTAATATATCGTGGAACCTGGTGATCAGATTTTGATCCAAACCGGTTATTTTAGCACCCACTTAGTTTTACCCAAAAAAGGAACGGGCAACACTTCCGGTATTTATTGTTCCATAACCCTGCTTCATCGCATCAACTGCTAAACCCAGTTTAGATCTTAATTGCATCTCAATACGTTCCTTTCTTGATTTTTTCATTTCCTTTTCTACCTTTTTTCTTGCGTAAAACTTTTTGCAATCCATATTGTAGGACACATGTAACAAATATTCCAGAACACGAATCCAGACATGCAACGTCGAGAGACCAAATTTATAGTGTGTCTCATTGCATGGAATTTTAGTTACATATGGTAAGTTGTTAACATGTTTTGACCCAACTCCACAAATATTGCAGCGAGAAGATGCTTTCTGTCCAATAAGAATATTACACACCTTTCCGCCAATCATCGTACACTTCAAGAACAAGCTGATATCAAAACCTATTCCACTGATATGAATGAAATAGGTATGAATTTTTTCCAGCAGCTTTATGCGATAGCTGTCCTCTTTCTTTACAAGAAAATCAGTTTCTTTGAGGAAATAAAATTTAATTGCCCTACAGAAATTGAAAGATTAAAGTGTTTTTTTGTTGTTCAAATAATATCGTCATCTGCCTTAAATTTAATAGAGACGAAGGAAATCAAAAAGAAAAATTAATCCTTTAAAAGATTCTTGTCATTGCTCATGTTTTCTTCTATCTCAAAATCACTGTTATCAGATTCATCCTTCGCATTCATATCATCATTCTTCTTCGACCACTTTTGCCGTGTCATCTAATGCTCAGAAGCACCGTCCATACCTCATTTCCCAAAGAGCACTAGTTTTTTTTAACTAAAAAGATAAGCGAGTTAATCTTTTTCCATTTGCAACAAGATTCACTTAACTGTATGGTCCGAAATTCGATGTTTCTATATGCTCACCTATTCCTGGATAACATCATTTTTTCACTTCAGAGATATTCAAATACGGAGGATATAAATCATTGCCACGCATTTCTTGATTATATGTTTTTAGATTTTTTATTTCCTCTTCGACAGACCTAAATCCACGTACACCGCCAAGATTCTCTGCAATTTACTCTCATCAAAATCTTCCTTACGAAGTTGCTGCGTCCCAGATTCGCTATCGGATTCATTTTCGATCAATGAAAGTGCTTTGGATAATTCTTCCTTGCTATAATTTGAAGCAAGTTCTTGGACGCGCCTTTTCTTCGTCTTCTTAGATCCATCTTCAAATGATAATCTTGGACTTCCTTTTTTTAAAACATTAGTCAAACGTTTTGTTTGGATAGGTGGCCAAGAAAAAGATACCTTGAACTCTGCTTCTAAGAATTCAGCATAATTTTGAACAAAAAATGCTTTCTTCCTAGAGACACTTTTCCATTTTATATTATACAAAGGCATAAAAGAGTCAACCAATTTTGTTTTTATAGCCACTAACTGACTTTCATCAAAAGAAGAAGTAGCCTTAAGATTATCCAAAACCAAATCTACTTTGTTACATTTTAATTCTGGACCACTATTCCAAATGATGTCACGTAAGTGCTGATTTTTTATTCTTTATTCCATGTTAAAAAATACTTCGAAGGTTTCCCTCAATATCTCCGTAGAAACACGCAGTCTATTTATAAACATCTCACTTAAAACAAAATAAAACAAATGAAGCAAACAAAACAAAAAATGACTTGATCTTGCAGCTGCAACTTCAAGTCGTTGTTGATTTGTTTTTCTGCATTTGTCCATTTATTGCGGGAAACCATCAAAGTATTTTTTAACATCGGATACAGAATAAAAAATCAGCACTTATGTGACATCATTCAGAATAGTGATCAAAAATTAAAATGTAAAAAAGTAGATTCGATTCGATTCTTACTCACTGAAGAACGAATGCCTACCTAAAAATGTCCCTTTTCAGGGTCGCGTGATATGCAAAGTCCGATTAAGCAACTTCCCCGTGGTGCATATCAGGTTACTATAAAAAATATGACAGCAATTATTCTTTTGCAAGACATTTCGAATTGATTTCGCAAAAAAATCAAACCTATTCATGAAAAAATGGTCAAAATGCGCATTTGTTCATAACATTTAAAAAAAAAAAATAATAATTACCAGTTTCTGTCACTTTAAAAAATATGACAACAAAGAGTCTTTTGAAAGACATTTCGCATTGATTCTATGGGTTAAAATGAGCTAACCATTGCGAATCACGAAAAAAAGACTTTTGTTAATAATTTGTTGATAACTTTATGAACAATTTTTTTTTACTCTAACCCACAGAAAATTATTGTCAGTTAGACATTACATTGATTTATGATCTTTTTTAATAAATTTTAAAGTCTCAGAAGAAATAGTATCACGGAAAAGTTTAGCAACAAAAAGTTGTAACTTTGTAGTTAAATAACAAATTTCTGTTGAGTCAAAATGAAATAGCCGCAGTTGCTCTCAAGCCCAAAAATCTTGTTGAACTGGATGACGAGCTTCTTGAATATTTTTCCAAACAGTCCGATCTCTGGACTATCAATTGTGGTGTGCATAATACAGCGAGAACTTTTATAGATGTAAACCGCAAAAAAACGACTGATTATAAGAACAAAAGACGATTGCATCAACTCATCAAAAAGATAAGCTGGACAAGACAGTACACTCCCGCATTTAGTGTGTGTCTACATAACAACTGGCATGAATTTCACAGCCAAGGTACGACATTTTGCGCCGAAAGTGCAAATCCGTGATCATACACTTAACAAGTCTAATCTGCTGACCATCAGGCAGCTTATTGTTGACAGAATACGGGTATTATCTGGCGCTAGAAGAAGTCTAGAGCAGAAAAAAAGCTTAGTCAAAGAAATCCAACAGTTTTTCTATGGCCCAACTCGACTCATCCAAGACCTTCCAGTTACTGTCGACCATTCCTCTAAACCTGAGGAGGTCGAAGAATTTTGGAGAGAAGTCTACGAAGTTCAGCATCCACTGAAAGAAGACTCAAAGAACATAAATAACTTCAAAGAACTGTGAAGTGCCCTCATAACACCTGAGCCAGAATGCCCCCCATCACTACCGAAGAGGTGAAAAAAGTATTAAGAGGCATGAAGAACTATTCCGCTCCGGGACCGGATGGTATCAGGACCTTCTAGTGCAAAAAGTTTCCTTCAACCCACTATAATGTGGCCCACATTTTCACTTTATATCTAAAGCACTGCTGCCGAAGATGGGAAACTTAGCTGACCCGAAACATTACAGGCCAATCACTGTCTCTACCATCACATAGTGATGATGTCAAAACTTCTGACAATCAAACAGCATATAGTTGACAAAATACGAGTGTTATCGGACGCAAGGAGGATAATATAGAAGAGGGACGGATTGGTCAGGAAGAATGAACAGTTTCTCGCTGACCCATCGCGTCTCTACAGCGATATCCTTGTTCCTGTCGAAAAGCCACCCACATTCAAAGACTTAGAGACTTTTTAAAGAGAGGTTTACACGATCCCAAAGACACTAGATCTGAGTGAAAATAATATCATCCGCTTGAAAGCTTTTTGCGACAACCTCATAAGATCTGAGGAGAAATGCCCATCAATAAATTCCTAAGAGGTGAAAAAGTGCTCAGGGACACGAAGAACCTTTCGGCTGTAGGATCAGATGATATCAAGAATTTCAGGTAGAAGAAGTTGACTTCTACACAACATTTGGCCCACATATTCACCTCATATTTAAAATCGGAAGCGCCAATCCGCAGTGGTAGGTGTAAGAAGACATTATCCTCCTACCGAAGAAAGGTGACTTATCCAACCCAGAGCATTACAGGAGAGTAACTTGTTTGAAGGTACTACAACAAGTTTCGAGGGGTTTTAGGGGGGCGATCCATGTAAAACCCCAAAAACAAAGGTATATTTTGGGATTTTTTTGGATAAAGAATATAACGAAATTTTCCAAACATTTTGTGGTTTATTAAGGCACTTTTGAACTTCAAAATAAATTTTTTTCAGCCATAAATATTCATAAGATTTTTAATTATAAGGGCGGATGTCCAACATGTTCAGCCGGGAGATGCGAAATTGCCGGCACTCTAGTTTCTCATAAATTTGTATGACACAAAAAACAAAACAGTTTCTTGAAGTTTATATTCATAGTTCCTTTGTGAACCAAAAAAGTTAAAACTAATCATTTTTGACAAAATGGCGGCCGTTGCAACTTACATGTCGAAAATTGAGGCTCCGGATGCAAAAAGGAGATATAGAATCATTTTGCTGGAGTGAAGAGGCCCCTGAGCACTTTAAAATAAAGTCTCGAATTTTAATTTTTAAAATATATATTCACATTGAAAAATTAATGCCGCATCTTTTGCTCTTCACAAAAAAAGTTACAGCTTTTTTATTTTTCGAATTATTTACGAAAAACTGTTTTTTTCTCTGAATAAAATATTTTTTATTTTGTCACTTCAACTCGCAACGAAATGGGAATTGTTTAATATTTTGTGATTAAACTGATCAGAAATATGCATTATCATGTTTTGCGATGAATAACGTTAGCGAAAGTTCAAAATGTTTATTAAAAAAATTGTATATATTTTTTTTCCGAGACGGTACGTAAGTCGGGCACAAAAAGCTTCTAACGTTTCGGGAGTCGAGCGAATTCTGTGCAAGCGAAAACTGTCAGCGAGAAAGTTGTTTAGGAAGGTTCAAGGAAGTTTTCTGTAAAGTTTTAGCTTAATTGGAATAGTACTTAACAAACTGTTGATGTTTTAATTTTCTGACACAATGGATTTTCTCCCGCGTAGACAGCGGGCTGGCCGGTAAACCGCTACCACAGCGTTAGGTACAGGTGTGTCTCACAGTCAGCCGAGTTTTGGTCATTAAAATACGAAAAATATGGAAAATCATGTTTTATAAAAAATCGTTCTTTTTCACTGATGAAAATATTTTAATTTTGCTATTTCCAGAAACAGGATCTTCATTCAAGTCCTAAAAATTAACTCTCTACAGTTCTTTTTTTGTATTTGGCGTGTCCTTCGTCTGACCTCTATTTGTCAATATACTTACATAGGCTTTTAGGTTGTTTCTTTATAAAAAAAATATATCAGTTTAGTTAAGTCTGCTCCGATTAGCAGAGCACATCGTTAGAATATTATGTGATATATCAAAGTTGTTCGATTAAATTATCCTAATAGCTATACAAAATCCTATGATATAAAGACAGTGCAGTTCTCCCATTACAAAATGGAAAATAATTTGAAACCTACTAATTGTAAAAAATGAAAGAAGCATGATAGTTTGTGGAAAAGAAATGTTCTTAAATGTAGCAGAAATGCGGTATGTAATGAAAAATTAATCAATTGATTCTTGCTTAATAAACTTGAAAAATATCATTAAAAAATTAAAATACATGAACCAGTTGACGAGTCAATTATCTCATCGGATGAGGAATAAAGTAGATTTAATTTTTTTTTAATACGGGGAGATATAACATTATTATAATCTTTAGCACCAAAATATCAATTTATACATTGAAAATCAGTTTTTTATAATTAATAAACAATGATTTTTATATTTACTGAATTATTAATTACAAAAATTCGGCTGACTTTGAGACACACTTGTACCTAACGCTGGGGTAGCGGTTTACCGGCCGCTCCGTAGTCTACGCGGAAGAAAATTCATTGCACCAGAAAATTGAAACATTAACAGTTTGTTAAGTACTATTCGGATTGAGCTAAAATTTTCCAGAAAACTTCCTTGAATCTTCCTGGAAAACTTTTTCACTGACAGTTTTCGTTTTCCTAAAATGTGCTCGACTCCCGAAACGTTGGAAGTTGTTTGTGCACGAATTATGCACCGTCTCGGAAAAAATAATTAACAATTTTTTAAATAAACATTTTGAACTTTTGCTAAGCTCATTTGACGCAGAACATGATAATGCATATTTCTGATCAGTTTTATTACAAAATGCAAAATATTTTATTCAGAGAAAAAACAGTTTTTCGTGAATAATTCGAAAAAAAAGCTACAACTTTTTTTATGAGGAGAAAAAGATGCGGCAATAAATATTCATTGTGGATGTGTGTCTTAAAAATTAAAATTCGAGACTTTATTTTCAAGAGATCAGAGGCCTCCCCACTCTAGCAAAATAATTCTATATCTCCTTGTTGCATCCGGAGCCTCAATTGTTGAAAAAATTACTTTTTTGGATTCTTACGGTTTTTTTATTGACCATTCCTGCAGCATACGTCGGCTGAAAAGATTTCGAAGCGGATTAGGCGTGGCCTCGGCCCCACAACTCTCCGGGCGCCGGAAGGCAGCATCGGCCGGCTAGCGCGAGACGCATTTTAGCGGATAAAGAAGGCACCTGCACCGCAATTTTTTGCATCATGTTTTTGGGATGACAAGCTTCCGTTTGGGCAAAAAAATCTACTTTTTGAAGCCTTTACATGGGTCGCCCCCTTAAAGCTCGGCGTGGCTCCAGTCTGCCTATAGGCATCGATTAGTGCGGACGTTTCTATTGGGGTCCGTAAGACCCCGTGCGACCATAGTGCGACAAAATTAGCAAAAAATTTTTATTAAAAAATTCATTTTTTGTGTATAAAAGTGTATTTTGAAATGTAAATAACAGTGTATGTGCAACTACATTGAATTGCCGACAAAAAAGTGCTTTGAACTGACTGCGGTCTCGGAGACGTTTAAAAATATATGCTTATACTGTAAAATAAGATTTTGTTACTTTTTTATTATAATCATGCATGAAATAAATACATTTTTCAAAGAGAAACAGTTTTGTCACTTTATTTTGTATGCTCAAATTTATCTCATTTATTTTACAAGTTTCGTCTAAATTGTTGACTTTAATCTTCAAAACAAATATTTTTTGAATCTCGCTATAAAACTAATTTTATCTTAAAAGTATACTATTTTGAGACAAGAATTTTAAATAAACAATAAAAAACTATTGCATTGCAAAGAAGAGACCTTAAACTAAAGTCTCGCGCAATGATCAAGTTCATCGCGATAACCGCCGACTTCCGTAGTGCGAGGCGGAAATCGAACCCACAAGCAGACAAAGTGGGTTTAAAGCTCATACCTTAGCTCCGACGACCATCGCTCACTCTTATGATTTTTGTATTAAATGTGGGATAATAAAAAGTATGATTGACAGAATATTTAATATCCCTTTCCAAATTAATATATAATTTACTCACTCCGGAAACGTTTTAAGTGCAGGTATGTGGCAATATAAGTGGAAGACTTTGGGACATTTATCACAGCAAAGAACAGCATCGCCTCCGTCCATACAAACAGCACACCAATCTTCATTCGGATCGTCCTTGCTCACAGATGTTGGTGTACTTTTTGAAGTACCTGTTTAAAACCATAAAAAGCAACGTTAAGTTGTTGGATTGGATGAATTGGAGGAAGTTATTCATGACTGGGTAATGGTGAAGTAGGTGCAAATTACGGCAGTAAAGATAAGAGGGGTGAAGTGCAAATTCTTGATTGTACAATGAGGATGGGATGAAAAGGATTAGAGAAAGAGTGGAAGACTTTCTAGGCGAAAGATAGGAGGCGCTTTTGGTACTCGCAGGTACAGGGGTTTTAATGTGAGAATGGGGAGGGAAGGGGCCTCTACAGGGAAGCAGCTAATTTTTAAAGAAGATCGAAATATAAGGTAATAAATAAGGAAGGGGAGACTTCAAAGGACCGGATGGAAGATAGAGGCTGGGCGGTAGTAAATGGTATCTTAACAGGCGACAAACAGGAAGAATACACGTATGTGGGCGGAGAGATTCGCAGTAGAAAGGAGGGTAGAATCAGACCATCAGCTATTAACATTTTTGATCAGAGGGTCGCGGCGGAAGGCAAGGCAGTGAAGAAGTGTCAACGGGAGATAGGGTTATCTGGACGAGGGAGGCGATCGATAAGTATATCAGGAGCCGTTAGGGAAGGTTCACTTTACAAGGTAGTCGGTGGAAGTAATAAAAAAATAAGTAACACAAAAAATCTGAAACAGAAAGTGAAAGGCTGTGTGCAAAATAAGGTATTTAGAAAGAAGAAGGAAATAGTTAAACCGGGGTGGGATAGGGATTGTAAACAGTAGAAAAGAAGCGTGAGAAGGAATTACAGGGTTAGGGAAAGGGAACTGAGAAGCGGGAGCACATAGAGATGTGAATGGTGTTTACGATGTGTTAAGGGAAAGCATGTGAGAAATAAAGATCTGGACGCGGAGTTTTAAGATAGAGGAGTACGATTGGAAGATAATAAACAGGTTTAGGGAGCATAAGCTGAGTATATATAAATATTACATATTTACATTTTGCAGAATGTGGTGGATCTCAGAATTAGCGAAGAGAAAAAAAGATAGGTTGAGAGGAGCGGGCGGGATTTCGAAGGGGTTCTAGATGGATAGGGGGTTAAAGCAAGGGTGCTCCCTTCAACCCACGCCTTTGGCGATATTAATCGTGAATATAAAGAGTAAACTAGTGGCCAGAATCGTAGGAGTTAGGATAGGAAGGGTTAGGGCAGGGGTCTCGACAATACACTGGTGCAGTCTGACCCAGGATCGACTGTCCATTTTTAGGATCTACCAGTTTTTTCGATGGAAAACTAAGAGAAAATGAATGACCCCTTGGAAAAATCTTATTTGAATGGGTTTGGTTCATAAAACTGAAACTCGAGGAACCCATTTTTTCTACTGTGAAAGAATCAACTCTTTCAGACACTTCGACTCGATGAAACATGGGGATCCTTATTGACAGTTCTCTGTTAAAAGCTGAGTAGATCCAACCTATTGACCGCGGATATACAGGATCTACCTTTGGAAACCCCTGAGTTGGGATATGTTTTCTCGCTTATGAAGCATGACATAGAGGTTGAAAAGACATCTGAATAAGAATCGGTTGTTTTTCGATGCAAAAAAGTCCAAGATTGTAGTGTTTAGGAAAGGAGGTGGAACGAATAAGGGAGGGGAATGTAAGTGGAACGGAAAGACTTTGCAGAAAGTAAAAGAGTTTGTGACCTGGGGTACATGTTTCGGAGGATTAAGGGAGTGGAGAGTCATGCAAATGTGTTGATGAGGCAGGTATAAGAGTTGGAATAAAAGTTTTTAGTAGATGATTTTCGATGAGAAAGAAATTGTTCGAATTTCTAGTGACGAGTATGTCATTGTATGGAGTGGACGTGTGATAGTGGAAGGAAAGTGAAAAGGTAAATAGAATACATGAGGCATGTAAAAAAGATATTGGGTTGGCAAGAAATGCACTAATTATATTGTTAGGAAGGAGACCAGAGAACGAGTTTAGGGATTCTAATAGAGTCGGGCGCGTAAGTATGAGGAGAAATTTTCGGAAGAGGGAGGAATTAAGGTGGCTGGGGAGTGTTAGTGAGAAAAGGAGAACAGGCGAGGGGTTCCGAAAATATGGGTTGATCCAGAAAGGAATTTGAAAAGGAATGGGCTGCAGAGGGATGAAGTGAGAAGGAAGCATGAAAATGGGAGAAAGGTTTATGACATGATCAAGAAGATCGGCATGGAGCGATAGAAAGAAGGCAGATGGGGAGAACAGAATGAGAGGGTGAAGGTTTAATGGAAACTATGGGTGGATTATGCTAAGGGAAAGAGCGCAGTATTTGTTTGAGAATAGGTTATTGCTCCCTAGGGAATAGAGAATGTGTGAATTGTGCGGGAAGGTGTATGCAAGGGTGGAATACTGGTTGAAAGAGTGCGAGGGGGTGAAAAGGTGTGGGATACAAATGGAGGTATTATTGCATGAGACTGTAGAAAAAGGCGGTTGCATGGGTGAAGGGGGTGTTAGAAAAAATGGATGAGCGTAGTCTGAAGTTATGCACCTAGGCTAGTCTCGGCTCCCTCGTTCAGGAAAACCGCCGCATGGGGGGGAAGCCGTAAGAAAGCGCGCGTGCACCGGACACATATGACGCTCTCACGCCACTTCCCCTCATGTGGCGTTTCTCCGAAACAAGAGAGCCGAATCTATGCTTGATAAGGAACTTCAGACTTGGCTCGTCCGTTCTCTTTAAATAAGTATTAGATATTAACCGCTGAGGCGGAGTTTGACAATGCGAGACAAGGGAAAACTAGGGACTGGCGTGCGAGGCGATAAGAGCGAGCGGT
>NC_046662.1:103696496-103702443 GCF_010883055.1 Belonocnema kinseyi
AAAAACTACTCACTCAAAGAACTTTGAACACTAGCGGATCCCAAAGAATGTACACCTTCATCCGTAGAGCTATCAACTTGGGTCGAATCCATTTGATTTTTCTGCTCTTCTGGAATAACGACGATCCCGTTACTATCCAATTTTGCAATCGTCATCATCAAGTCATTTAAAGACTTCTGGCAGAACTTGTCCAAACTTTTCTCCATCTCGTCACGATTGCCAAGCAAGTTGGGACTTGGCGTCTTAGGCATTGATGAACTGATAGCTTGTCCCGAAGATGGAGAATTCTCCAACTGAGTCACGGTATTAGAATTTTGATTAGTGTTTGGGAGCCTATTTTCGTTATTGTATACTGGCGGGTTCTTCAGCGTTATTTTGTAACTATCATTTGGAGGAACCTGTAAGGGAGGCATAGTGTGTTGCCTGGCCGCGGGATGGGGAAGACAAGGGTTCATATTCTGAGGAATATGCCAGCGAGCCGTGGCGTGTTGCTGGAGAGGAAAGTTCATATGCTGATTAGGATTTGCATTATAAGGCGGAAGGCGCACCATCGGCAGATTAGTTGGTGAAAACGCGTGACCCATCATAGGCCTCTGCTGTGGACCAGACATTGGAAATCGTCCACCAGAAGGCATCCTGTATTGGATATGATTTGGTTGAGGTCGATATGAAGGATTATGAGCCAAAAGTCCACGAAGACTGGCGTTTTGATTCATTTGGTCTATTTGTGCTTGCTGGTGCGGGTGAGTGGACGAAGTTACTTGTTGTTGATGACCAGTGAGACCAGAATTTTGGGTCATTATAATTTGAGGCTGCATACTGCTGTTAAAATTTACATTATAAGGCATTCGGTTCTGTGGTGATGATCGTGGTGGCATATTATGAGGTGAATAATGATGTATGTGATTTGGCACGTGAGCTTGGTGTTGAGGCGGTGGTTGGGGTTGCTGTTGAGGTTGCTGTTGTTGCTGAGGTGGAAGATGATGTGGCATCATCCGCTGGTAACAATTTTGTTGCATATTATTCACATGGGGAGGTGTAGATATCATGGGCTGCGTAGGTGCATCCACATGAAGAGGTGGGCACGGGGTTGATTTAGTTGGTTGTTGCTCGGCACATGAAACCGGAGTTGGAATCTTCTCCGGCACGGGTGTTGAAGGATACACTCTTCCATCAACTACTATCGCTCCCATTGATGATAACACTGAAAAAAAAAACCGTCAGTCTCGAAACAGCGCAACACACTCTATGTTAAAAATTTACGTTTGTCGTTAGACGAATTATAATTAGAATGAATGAGGAAATAGAAATTAAGGCTCCGTATGTAAAAAGGAGATATAGAATTATTTTGCTGGAGTGGGGAGCCAATGAGCCCTTAAGAATAAAGTTCCGAATTTTATTTTTAAAATACATATGCACATTGAAAATATAACGACGCATTTTTTCTCCCCATAAAAAGTTGTAGCTTTCTCAGTTTTCAAACTACATTCAAAACTGAACTTTGTGTCGGTTTTGAGGCTGACCGTAACCAAAAATGTAGATTGTCGGAATTGTTTTGTCTCTCATATTTCTCTCTATTTTGCCACGCCTGAATGAGCACTGCACATCTTTGCACAACTCCTCTCACCCATTCCCGCCGCACGGCAACAATTCTCGGAAACACCATATGCAGAACCACTAAATTCAGATTCGATTGTATTTACAAAAAAAAATTTTCTCTGATCAAAATATTTGAACTTTTTTCACTTCAATTCGTAATATAATGTAAACCTTTTAATATTTTTTAAATAAAATTCATAAAAAGTATGTAGTATCATGTTCTGCGACCGATGAAGTTAGCGAAAGTTAATAATATTTTCCGAAGCGTTGCATAATTTGTTGAACAACTTTGATAATTTCAGGAGTCAAGCAAATTTTGAGCAAGTGAAAACTGTCAGTGAGAAAGTTGTTCAGGATGGTTCAAAGAAGTTTCTGGAAATTTTCAACTCAATAAAAATAGTAGTTGACAAACAATCCGTTGATGTTTTACTTTTCCGCGCGATCAATTTTCTCCTAACTAGCTGGAGGCCCGATTTTGATTGTTAAATATTAATTATTTGATTGTACAAGTAAAATACAAGAGATTTAACTATCACTTTTTAAAAAATATAATTATATTTACTCGTAAATTGAACCACTTTGTTATTTAATGCTTATTATTATTTTTAAACTGTAGTAAGTTTTATTTATAAAATTATCTTTCATTTAAAAAACCTAAACTGCATTTGTATTATTAAATTTTTGATAGATTTCATAATAAAAATTTAGATAGAACTTTTAAAATAAGGAAAATATCAAGGAAACATTAACAGATTCTTTATTTTTAAGACTTTAATAAATTGCATGTTCTTAGAAATGGCAATATTTAAATATTTTCATTATCAAGAAAAAAAGTCATTATTATAAATCATAATTTTCCATTTTTTATTGTATTCTAATTTTAAAAATCTCCAATGAGCTCTAAGGCAGTGTTCCACGTAACTATTGGGCAGCGGCTTACCGACCGAGCCACAACATATGCGGGTGAAAATCAGAATTATGCCAGAATTATGCATCGCCTCATAAGAAAATTATCAAAATCTTTTCAAATCAACATTTTGACATTTCACTAAATTCATCGTCCGCAAAACATGAAACTGCATACTTCTTATGAATTTTATTTTAAAATATCAAAAAGTTTCAATTTCATCACGAGTTGAAGTGAAAAAAAAAGCAAAACATTTTAATAAAAAAAAAACAACACTTTCTTGTAAATTATTCGAAAACTAAAAAAATTACAGCTTTTTTAATTAAGAGAAATAAATTACTGATTAAATTTCAAATCTGGATACGTAATTTAAAAAAGAAAATTCGTAACTTTATTCAAAATGGTTCATTGGCTCGCCACTCATGCAATATCAAAGCTTTAGACGGGAGACATCCGCGCATGGTCCTCGCTGTCTCTGACTAGCTTTTCTTCCCCTTCTCCGCCTGCTTCACGGAGGCTTCTGTTATCTTTCTTCTTCTGCGGAAGGACGTGATTGTGGGGTTTTGACGAGTTGACAGATTTAAAACACTTTGCACTTCCAGTAGACATAGACACTTTAGATATTTTTATAAATGGAAGAAGTGACCCATTTTTAAATGTAGAAGTAGTAACTTGGAATTCAGACGCGATTTAAAAAATGTAAGTATTATGTTTATACTCGCCTTTTTTTAAATCAGGTAGTTTCTCTAAAGATAGATTGATTCTAACGGGGATTTCTGGATTAGGGATATCTGCTCGTCGGCTTTTTATTCGCTGCAAATGGTTAGCGATTGATCTGAAATTTTTTAAATTAGAGTTTATATTCAGTAAATGTTAAATATATATCCCATACGTTTAAAGGTTGTCATACTTTTTGCTGTACAGAAGCTCGACGTCAGATCCTTTTTCTAAAGCATAGTTAACGAATTGAATACAGTGATCGGTAAGTTTTGATAATTGGTCTAAAGCCATTTTCTTTTCGTTTAACGTTTTTTGTTTTTGATCGCACACCTCGTTCAGGCGTTTTACTAACTCCTTACTCCTTACGTTAATTGCATTAGTTAATCTGAAAATATATTAAATTAAGAAAATCTTTGTAGGCATTTGGTTTAATAAATTTGACTTAAAATATATATATTTAATTTACTTACTGCACAACCATACTTGTAATATCTTGAACCAAATTTTTTTTCTTTTCCAGTATTAGAATTTGCCTATCTTCTATTACTTTCATCGCACTTTTCAATAAAACCCTTTTGTAACTGAAAAATGTTAAATGATCTAAATTAATAATCCAGATTTTATTAAATATAAAAAATTCTTCAGTATCGAGAGAAAAAGGATAGAGATAAAGTAATATTTATTTAACGCAATTAGTAGCACACCAGAAAAAATCCCAGCGAAGCGAAAGAGAATTTCTTGACTGAAAATGTCTAATATGTTTAAAATAAAAAGATTATATCGTGTTGAAACAATCTTAGAAAACAAAACAAACAAAAAAAAACAAGTATACAGAAGATTTATGACGCGCCATATACAGAAGATTTATGACGTGCCATATACAAAGGGCCCAACTGTCAGGTAGAAAGTTACATAAGGGAGCATATAGCCTAATAAATTTCCAACCTTTCGGGCCCAGAATAAACCCTCTAGGTTGAATAACTATTTTCAAGACAAATGCATTAAGGTTGACGGGTGACACAAGCCGAATGCCCAAAATCAATTTTTTTCCATTGTTCACAGAAATGCTAATATCTCCAAAATTACGATCAAGAACGTGAAAACTTTTTTAAACCTCACATTTAAGGAATAGGTAATATTAAAATACTAGTACTTCTTACTGAAAGGTCAAGCTACAATCACAATTAAAGAATAAATAATTAATAAAAGGTTCGTACCTAACTTCTTTAAGTAATGTTGATACAGATGAACGGGTTGCGGCAGCTATCTCATGAATAAAATTATATTTATGATCGCGATGATCAGTCAGCTGACAATCTCTACATGTAAGTCGATCGCATGTTTGACAAAATAAGGACAACTGTTCGTGTGGATGAATGAAACAAAATAAATAACCCAGGTTTTTCTTTTCTCCCTTTTTCGTACTCTCATCAGTACCAACCGATCCTCGTGGTTGAATAGTGTGGTCCTTGGTAATTTTTAACCTTTGATGAGCCTAAAGGAATGAAATGTTAAAAATACCGTTTTTACGGAAAAAGAAAAATGTGAAACTTCATTAAGGATAAATTATATTTACCATGACGCAGTTTTGACAAATAAACTCTTCGCAGTCAATGCAATAACTGGTTGCCCTGGCATCTTCATTGCAACTAGTGCATAACTTTTCCTCCTCGGTAACTTTGCTTTCTTCCTCTGTGCCCACATTGCACTCTTCTTGAATGAGTTTCGAGATAAATCGGTTCTCGATCAAGTTTTCAGCGTGGCTGGTTACATTGCAAATAGTGCACACTATGAAGCTGCTCTCCACTGAAACGTAAAACAATTTAATTGTACTTTCCACATAATATGACTTTTTTAACATTTATGGGTTATTGCGATGGGTTACCCAGTAGGGGTCATTCAAAAAATGCGTGACGATTTTTTTGGCACTGAAACTTTTCTCCTCAAAATTGAATGAATGGTGCTAAATAGTGAGGTCCAAACTGTCTAAAGACTCCAAAAATGCAAAATTTGTGTCAATTCTTTGAAAAGTTAAACCGGAGAAAGTCACCATTTAGAAGAAGCTTTGTTAAATTATGAATAATTTCTGAAAAAATTCAAATTTCTCAATGTTCTTGATCTGATGTTCAAGATAAATTTACTTAAAATACGAGCGGTGCATAAAAATTTCTTTTTCCCTGCATTCTATCAAAATCTGAACTAGGAACAAACAATTCTTAATATATTGTAAAATCATTTTTGAAGAAACAGAGTCGTACCTTATTATCAGATACCTTATTATTATACCATCTTTGGTGTGATTGCCGTAGTTCCACGGACACACAATCTGGTTTGAAAACTACTAATCAAGTATTGCGTAACTTTTTTGTGTGAGAGGTTGAGTCATCGTGACGCCTTACTATTTCTTACAGAGGAGAAGAAATTACGTGAAACTTTTATGCAAGACTATGCATCATTTAGAAAAAATAGTTTTAAATATAGCCGAAATTCTAACCACCATAAAATAATGACTGACCCTCCACTTCTGAAAATTCCGTACGTTTAAAACTCAGTTGAGTCTAAACGTACGGATCTGGCAAGGAAATCCTGGAAAGGGGAAGACACAGATTGTGCTCGGACCGGACATACAGTCTGTCAAGTTAAAGCGTGGGTGGCTTTACTCGCAGTCGGTAAGGTGTATCGACATGATTTTGGTGTCAAAATATTAAGAAGAGCTCCCTC
>NC_046662.1:103702543-103724286 GCF_010883055.1 Belonocnema kinseyi
GGCTTCTGTTTGGGGTTACGTGACGTCATCACATGCCTGGACACATTCAACCTCAAGATTAGTGCAGCGGACTGTAAAACGTCCGGTAAAAGTGCATCTCTGAGGTTGTTTCTCGAAACTTCTTAATATTTTGACACCAAAATCATGTCGATACACCTTACCGACTGCGAGTAAAGCCACCCACGCTTTAACTTGACAGACTGTATAGACAATTCAAAATGACCTGAAAAATGTTTACGTAATACTTAAATGACCCTATTTCAAATGTTGAAACGATTTCTAACTGTACCTAAACTTTATTCCCTATCTATTACTGTCTCAAGAAAAATAAGGTCGCCTTACTATTTCTTACAGAGAGGAGAAGAAATTACGTGAAACTTTTATGTAAGACTATGCATCATTTAGAAAAAATAGTTTTAAATCTAGCCGAAATTCCAAACACCATAAAATAATGATTGACCCTCCACTTCTGAAAAGTCCGTACGTTTAAAACTCAGTTGAGTCTAAACGTACGGATCTGGCAAGGAAAACCTGGAAAGGGGAAGACACGGATTGTGCTCAGACCGGACGTATAGACAATTCAAAATGACCTGAAAAATGTTTACGTAATACTTAAATGACCCTATTTCAAATGTTGAAACAATTTCTAACTGTACCTAAACTTTATTTCATATCTATTACTGTCTCAAGAAAAATAAGGTTCTTCATTTATATAAAAAAATGCTTTTGCTCACAAATGTAACCAACGATTTTTCTTATTTCGGGTTAAAAATTGCGGAGAATAAAGTAAATTAACAAAGCTGCAATACTGATTAACATTGGGCTGTAATTGATCTGAAATTAATCTTGTGATAAAATTGTAACAGCGGTGCTTTGACAGTCGACACGTAATATTGACATGGGCACTATGCAATAATTAAGGGTATATTTTGTGCTAATTTCGTTCAACAACAAAAAATGTTGTGCTCCGTAATTTTTTTTTTTTCAAAAATGGGTAGTAGTGCTAACTTCACATGAAGATGCAACTACTATCCCGACAAAACGGAAACTGCTGCTCGTATTGAATTCTGCTTTGCACAGGGATTCAGTGCAATTTGGGCCGTTTAACAAAATTTCCCCTGAAATCTTTTTCGAAAATACTTCGTGCTAGCTTTACATTGAGCTGCAACTACTACACAGACAAAACGGAAACTGCTGTTCGTATCAAATTCTTCATTGCACGGGAATTTAGTGCTACTTGAGCCCACAACAAAAAATTTGCCTTTAAATATTTTTCGAAAATGGGTAGTACTGCTAGCTTCATATTCAGCTGCAACTACCACCCCCACAAAAAGAAAACTGCTGCTCGTATCAAACTCTGCTTTGCACAGGAATTTAGTGCTAAATTAGTGCTAATTTAGGCTGCAAATGAGAATTGGCCTGAATTTTTTTTCGAAAGTTTTGGAACCTTTCTTAAATTTTCAATACAAGTATTGAAAATTCTGAACAGGTTTGTAAATTTACACATAATCCAGAACTTGTTTAGGTACCTGAAGTTTTAAGCACCCTGCAGGAAGTTTGGGCCCTGTCTGAATGCCGAGCGAACAGCCTTCTCCTCTCCTTCTTAATACAATTAAACATTTTTAACATTTTAACATATAACTGTACATAACTTTCTACCAATATGTACTTTGTATTTATATACAAAAACAGTCTTATTTGATTTGATTAAAGTTATATGTTTTGCAATTTTTGTACGCTCACTATTACACTTTTGCTTCCTTATTTGCTTCAATTAGTGTCTTCTCGATTTATCGTAGCTTGCCGCATAAACTCGCAGATGATCACGTGTCCTATTCGTTCCAGGTAGTTCCCACAATTCCTGCATTTTTGTTTGATATAGCCTTTCTTTCCTTCTTTCGTTACATTTTCGCATCTCCATCTAGCCCACGTCTCTTTCTGCCATCCTTTGAGATCTTTTCTTTGCCAGTAGCTTTCCATGGCGATGTTGTCCTTAATTAATTTATAGTAGCTACAATAATTTGAGTTGTCGACTCCAATCCAGTTTTTTTGGACATCTTGATTCTCTTTGGTTTTTACTATGCAACTCCTTTCAAGGCTTTCATCCACTTTTTTCCCCATTTTGTAGGTATATTAGCGATTCCTCTTACTTCTTCCACCAGACATCTTTTGGGCCAACTCTCATCTTCCATTTTCAACAATTTAATCAGGAACTTTCCAGCTCTTTTCATTGCCTCCACCTCTATGCTTCTTTTTCCAGTGATATTACTCAGTAGTTGCCTATATCATTCTCGTTTCCACTCTTGTGCATGGGGAATATTTTGGCAGTCGTCCATTCCTCTCTTATTTTTCCTTTTTCCCATATTTCCATGATCAGCTTGATTAGTTCCTTGTAATCACATTCGGGTAAGTTTTTAAAAAATTCTGCGGCAACACCGTCCTCTCCAGCAGCCTTCCCCGATTTCATATTCCTTATTGCCAACTCTATCTCTTCTAATTTCAATGGGTCGTTTAGCCTATCATTAATCTCCTTTTCCTGAATTTCATCTGCTCTCATACTCCTATATTTCTCTTCTACCATTTTTGCTACTATTTCAGGTGCTTTCACCAGTTGGTTGAAGTATTCTTCCTTGCTGATGTTGTGGCTCGCTATTTTCTTCCTTCGCCCGAACCAGCTCATCGCCTTCCACCATTCTGTAATGTTCTTACTTTCCGCCACTTCTCTTCGTTTTTTTCTAATCATTCTTTTATTAATTCGCCTCTAAGCGCTGCCAGCTTCTTCCTACATTTTATGTACCTTCCTCTCCTTCCATCTCAGCTTTTTCTGCTTTCTGCTAGCATTTTTCATATTTTGTTCTTCAACAGTTGTTCCCCATTCCAACCTGTAAACAACTGGTAAGTTATCAAATCTTTCTTGCGCTGTGACTTTTACTCCTTTGAATCGGGCTGGTACTTCCATTTCCTCCATCTTTACTAGGACTAAATCTAAAATGCTTCCTATCCCCTGACCGTGTACTATGCTGATGATCTTTTCATCTTCATCACCTTCACTCCTGCCATTCATCACAATCATCGCTCTTTTTTCGCACCATCTTAGCAATATTTTTCCCTCAGGCCTCAACTCCTTATCTTCCGATTTCCTGGTGGGAATCTTACCATCAACTTTAAAGCCATGGTGTGCAATCCCCTGCTCTTCGCCAATCCTCGCGTTGAGAACTCCAGCCACCATTATCCGTGCTTCACTTCCTTCCAGTTCATCCATTTTGTCAGTCAGTTTAACCACAAATTTATTTGAATTATTAGCCCGATTGTTTTAACCCGTGAGAATGATGTAACGGATTCCATTATTTTTCTTCTTGAGTTTAATTTTGAGCACGTGCTTCCATTGCTCAATTTCACACTGCACGTCCAATGACTTTTTCACTCCCACTATTTGTCCGCCTGCTCCTCTTCCTCTCTTCGAGTTCTTATCTCTTGTTGCTTTCTTCCCATGCTAGTTATATTTTTTATCTAACGAGGATAGCACTTTTTTCATACTTTTTTCTTCCGCAAAGGTCTCATGAATTACAATCACATCTCGGCTTCTCAGCCATTTCCAGTTCTTTCTCACATTTTTCATCCATTGAGCGTTCCATTGAAAAACTACCAAGTCATCACTAGACTCCCCTTCCTTATTCTTCTTTACAAAAGACTCAGCTCCCTTTCGTCTCAATCCTTTTTCAGCCTGAGTTCACCTTCTAATCCATCCCAAATTAGACTAGTATCGTCTATATACATCCTCGGATAGTCCGTCGCTACTATCTTACCTCTTTGCCTCCATGCCTCTGGCTCTCTTTCAATCCACTGTTGCACCTCTTTTTGTCTATCGGTTAGGTCATCCGAGATCCATACGCCCCATCAAGGTCGTTGTAATGACATTTTCAATTTCATGAATTCCAATTTCTTGGCCCATTCCTCTATTTTAAATTTCCACATTATCGCCTATCCTCTCGATTTTCTCCACTCTGATTTTTATTTGCATCGTTTGAAGCAGCCAATCTTCAAATTTTTCTTTCGTCTCTCTTTTTAACAGCGTCAGCCCACTTACATAAATGCTCTTCTATCCTCTTTCTCAGCTGTCCATTCCTCCTGGCTCAATTTTCTGGGGGGGGGGGGGGGGGGGGGTTGTCCGACTCCTTGTCCTTACCTAATTTCTCATTCGCTAATTTCTGTACATTTTCCAGTTCGTGTGTGTCTTTGTCAGTAATTTGCAATCCGAAATTGTCTTTCGATACCTGTCATTACTTTTTCAAAACTTGCCCTCTGTGCCACCAATTCCTCCTCTAGGTATGCTATTTTTTTCTTATGCCTCTTAATAACTTCAAGGAATGCTTCCCTGGAAGCCTCATACTTCCTTTGAATTTTCGTCAACTCTTCCTTCAGCGTGCCACACTTTTCAGAAGATTCTTTTTCTCATAAGTTTTCTCCATCTTCTACCACAGTCAAGCCTACCACCACTTTTGTTTTTTTTTTCGACCTTTCTAGAGTTCTTGTCAAGTTATCTTTTGATAAGAACGCTCCAACCTCTTCATCTAACTTGTCCTGATCTTCTTGTTCACTCTCATTCATGAAACTAGCCTCAGCTTCCTCCTTATTTTCATTTGGCATTTTCTTTTTCCAGTATTCCTCTAACATTTTGTCCGCTCTCTTGCTTTGCTCTAAATCATATTTAAATCTTCTTTTTACCTGGTATCTTGGTATCTTTTCGTCTCCCTCTTTTTCGTTGTTATCATCCTTGTGAAATTCCCTGATCTCAATTTGAACGCTTCTAGCCACTACCGTCCCCTGCAACTCTACATTGTCGTTGTCTCCCGCCTTTTCACTCATTCCCCTCATTGTATTCTTAACCTCACTTCACTATAACCACTTCTCTCGTTTCGTCAAACCCGTTGATTATTATCACGTAATAACCGCACAAACCTCCTTTTCGATTTTCGCCCATTCTACACCTTCCACTTCATAAACTTTCCTAGAAAACGTAAGACATTCATGCCACAGTTACCTGACACGTCTGTACAATCCGCCAGGCGAACCAACCTCCAAATTATAAAGGATATAGTTTGCAAACAAAAGATTGTTATTATAGTCTTAATCGTATAATATGTTTTTAAATTAGAGTCTTAATCATAATTGATAAGTAAACTTAAGAAATCCTATGTACCTGAAGTTTTGAACGTTTAAATGAACGTAATATTTGTCCCGAATTCTATTTCATGCATAAAAATTGTTCCAATAACAATTTAAAATATGCATTATAGTTTCCTTTCAATAATTGGTTATTTCCAATATAAATAATGAAACATTTTATCACACTTTTATCAACTTTTCTAGTTCACTAAGACATCAGTAAAAATTTCGTTTATTTACAAGTTTAGCAACTAGTGTTTCCGAATGGATTTTACGTTCAAGCCCTTTCAAATAAGTGGTATACTAAATTAATCGCATGCGCCCTTAGAGCGCCATGGCATGGTCATGGTTCGGGTCTACAATTTTTCACAAATGGATAAAAGCGCTGTTTTTAGGGGTTTCCACTATTATTTTCTCAAAAACGTGACGTGATAGGAAGTTTTTGAACCCAGATTCGTGTTATATATTATGTGTTTAGCACGAAAAATCCATTTGGAAACACTAGGTGCGATCTTCTTCGCATCAAAAAAATTAAAACTTGCAGAGCAGTGCCATATTCGAAAAAGATTTCACGGCAAATAATTTTTTTCGTGGCCCAAATTAGCACTAAATTAGCTCTACATTTTTCTTAAATCCAGAATTTGATTTGTGCAACAGTTTCAGTTTAGTCGGGGTAGTAGTTGCAGCTTCACGTAAAGTTAGTACTTGTACCCATTTTTGAAAAAAATTACGGGGCACAAAATATTTTTTTGGCGGCCCAAATTAGAACTAAATTCATTTGCAAACCAATATTTGATTTGAGCAGCAATTTGCGTTTTGTAGGGTTAGCAGTTGCAGCTTTAAGTTAAGTTAGCACTGCTACCCATTTTTTAACAAAATTCCGGTGTACCAAATTTTTTTGGACGGCCGGAATTAGCACTAAATTATTGTACAGTTCCCATGTAAATAGAACAATGTGTTAATTCCAGCTTCACGAACCTCAAATGTTAATTTGTGAATGACTTATATTATTATACCTTCTGTTTGGCATTTTAGACCAGATTATCTGAAAAATGCATTTTTTACCGAAAGATAAAAAATTTATATTTTACTTCTTAAATTTGTTTATATGAAGAATAGTTATCAGTACCACAAAAAAGTCAATAATTGTCTATACATCCATTGACACATTTTAAATTAGATATACTATAGATTTCCTTTTTTTCAGTAAATTTCTTTATAACTCTAAAATTCTTGGGCGCTTCACTCAGAATTGGCTAAATTTGTTAGATGAAACCTTTTTTAACGGCTCAACAACTGGGGGGTAGGTTTTTATTTTCAATTTAAACTGAATATTACATTTTTTATCGATATCCACAGCAGAGCATGCTGCAATGGTTTAAAAATACATATATTACCTTTGTATATACATAGAATTATCCACAATTATATTACCATCACTGTACAAAACTTAACGACATTTTTTTAATTAATATTTTTAAATATTTCAACTTTAATCATCCATAAATCGTTTTTCAAAATTATAGGAGCAATAAGTTTCCATAATATAGTCATAAATGATATGAAATTTCCTGTCCGATCGTAATTTTGATTGCGATAACGACACCTTGAATGTCAGGCTCATCCCAGGCCCGCCAAGCTTTTATACATTTGTTTGTTATTAAGTTTGGGTGGTTTTGGGTACGAAGAACGAGTACATGCCCACTCGGGGTTTCACTTTTCCCCTTAACGCTAACAAGCCTGCCGTCGATGATAAAACACACACATTCAATAAGCGTTTGTGTGCTTCGCATCATTGACGATAGACTTGCCTGTGATCAGAGGAAACGTTTCGTCTCCAGAGAACGCGTGACTCGGGGGCCGTGTCGAAAGTTGAACGGACATCTTTTTCTGGCGTGAAAATTTACAATTATGCATTATTATACCATTAAGCCATCTCCCTTTCGGGGTAGGCGTGAATCGCTCTGTAGGGAAGAGAATACTGTAAGGAAGGAGGTATAGATTTTTTAATTTTTTAACCGTAATTGCCAGACTCATCCCAGGCTCGCACAGCTTCCATGCATTTGCTTATTGCAAAGCTTGGGTGGCACCAATAAAATAAATCTACTGCGGTTGGTTTGAGTGAAATATACTGAAAATTTTTCCATAAAATCTCACGTAAACTTCGGCATTTATTCTTTAATTTTATACTTTTTAAGTCGATTAACATATTCAATTAACATGTTCTGTTTTCTTTCAATCTCAAAAGAAATAAACTATAAATTCCTACAAATAAAATGTAAGTTTGCCATAAGTACTTGATTATTGTTAATATTGAGGATAAATGAAATTTTATTTTCATATCATTTGAAATTAAACTCGCTCGCCATATTGGATCCACATTTGGTTTGTGATTAGTTTTTGTCATCGTATTCTTAATCAGCGACGTTTAAAACACCCTCATACCAATTTTTAAGAAAATCAAAAAAAATTTTAGCATACTCGTCCGTCGTATTGGATCCGCCATTTTATTTTCGGAATTTTTTACCTCGTATGTATAATCATCAACCCTGAAAACCCCTTGATACCAATTTTTTATAAAATCTAAAATTTAATTAGCATACTCGTCCGCCATATTGGATCCCCCATTTTGTTTTTGGAATTTTTTACATCGTGTACTTGATCCACGACCTAAAAACCCTCTTGTACCAATTTTCAAGAAAATCACAAATTTATTTAGCACACTCATCCGACATATTGAAACCGACATTTTGTTTTCTGAATCTTCGGCGTATTCGTGATCAGCGACCTTGAAAACCCTTTATACCAATTTACCAATTATTGAGAAAATCAAAAACACCGAATTTGGCGTACTATTTTCGTTCTTGGGGATTCAAGATCTTTACACTGCGACGATTGAGATTTAGTTTCGACGATATAAATATATACCCATATTTCGTCACCAGTTATAACCCTTTTGGGCAAATCAGGATCGTCGTTGACGCCATTCAACAGCTCCTGGGAGATGTTCATGCGACGGTTCTTTTGCTTAAAATTCAGCAATTTCGAAACAAATTTCGCTGCCACACGTTTCAGGCCCAAAACATCCGTAATAATTGCATGGCATGGGCCAACCGATATGCCGACATCTCCAGCAACATTTCTAATAGTGATTCGACGAATCTCTACAACATTTTTCTTCACAGCTTCAACGTTTTCATTGGTTGTTGACGTGCTGAGGCGTCCAGGGCGGACATCGTCATTAAGATCTTCTCGGCCTTCTGTGAAGAGATTGTACCACTTATAAACACTTTTTGCACAAAGTAAACTAGCCAAATGCCACAGTCAAAATTTCAAGTGTCTTGGAGGAATTAATTTTATTTTTCATATAAAATTTAATACAAATGCTTTGATCCATTTTTTTGATAGCAAAAAATCGCCAAGCACACAATCAAAATTATGATCGGACAGGAAATTTTATATCATTTATGACTATTATGGAACTTATTGCTCATATAATTTTGAAAAACAAGTTATGGATGATTGAAGTATAAATATTTAAAAATATATTTAAAAAATGTCGTTAAGTTTTGTACAGTGATGGTAATATAATTGTGGATAATTCTATGTATATACAAAGGTAATACATATATTTTTAAACCGTTGGAGCATGCTCGGCTGTTGATTTCGATAAAAAATGTAATATTCAGTTTAAATTAAAAATAAAAACCTACTCCCCAGTTTTTCTGTGTCTGAATGCGGTTAAAAAAGGTTTGCTCTAAAAAATTAAGCCAATTCTGAATGAAGTGCTCAAGAATTTTAGGGTTACAATTTCACGGATTTTGAAAATCGGTTTTTGGTAGCAGCTCTGTGATACTCCTTTGGAGGCCCGTAGAAAGAGAGTGTCATGAGAGTTGAGCACAGCCGATTGGCGGTACTACCTATGCCGTAAGGCTGGATTTGTTATAAATGCATCCAAAAATCTTTTTGATGAATATCCGGAAATATTCCACAACTACCAATCTAAAAACGCATTCCATGCAAAAATTTTGCATTATTTTTTATTGGGGGGGGGGGGCTAATAACCCCTAACGTTATTTCTGTATATGGGACAGGAAAGTCGACTACAAAGTCGATAAAGTTAATATATATTTAGGAGAGTAATAAGTCTAACCGTTCGGAATCAACACCAGACGAAGTTTTTTGGTGTTGAGAAACCTCGCTCCAACCCCTAAGAACCATCCCCATGATAAACGATATTTGAAATTAGTAAAATCGACAAAAACAGCCAGTATGTAATAAAAAGTTGGGTTTTCACGTCCTGAAAAATTACCCCTTTTGTTCCCCCCAATAATGCTGGTGATAGGAAACCTCGCTCGCAAACCGAAAACCCACCCCTAATTAATAAGTTCCAAAAATTCTAGGAAATGTCCAATTCAGTTCAAAGGTAATACATTAACGACCATTTGATAGTCTAGAATATTAATGAAAAGCATCGCTCTAATTAGGGTAGTGGCAGAACTTCTCGGTCAAGTTCCAAAAAATCACCCATAATAAAATCCAATTTTTGAAAATTCGAAAAATCGACAGAAACAGCTAAAGTGTAATAAAAAGTTGGATGTTTAACGTCCTAAAAAATTACCCCTTTTGTTCCCCCGACTAACGCTGGTGGTAGGAAACCTCGCTCGAAAACCGAAAACCCACCCCTAATTAATAAGTTCCCAAGAAACTTATTCTACCACTAGCATTGGTCGGGGGAACAAAAGGGGTAATTTTTCAGGACGTTAAAAACCCAACTTTTTATTACCCTTTGGCTGTTTTGGTCGATTTTCCGAATTTTCAAACATTGGATTTCATTAGGGGTGGTATTTTGGTATCCGACCGAGATGTTTTTCCACTACCATGATTAGGGGGATGCTTTGCATTATTTTTCTAGGCTATTAAATGATCGTATATGTATTAATATAGAAATGAATTGGACATTTCCTAGAATTTTTGGAACTTATTAATTAGGGGTGAGTTTTCGGTTTTCGAACGAAATTTCCTACTACCAGCATTAGTCGGTGGAACAAAGGGGGTAATTTTTCAGAACGTTAAACATTCATATAACCTCTCTGTTTGTTATTTATGATCGAATTTTTATTTCAATTTCAGCCTCTCTGCTTGTTATTTATGATCGTATTTCTATTTCAATTTCGGAAAGGCCATTTTAAAGCCTTTAAAAAATTTTAAAGAGCTACATGGACCTTTAAATATATCTACCTGAGTGCCTGCAGAGAATTTCTCTGAGCTTCTCTGACACTAGAGAATCTTTAGAATATACTCAGAGATTTCTATCGGTAGGGTAACCAAATTTTTTAGTAGCATTTCGGGCTTCAAGTTTAATTATGAAACGTAGTTTTGATACTGAGATATAGAATCTATCTCTGAATCCATCATTGCAACAACAAATGATAAAAACACGAACGCGAGACTACGTTTCACAGAAAGTAGACCAAAAGCCGGTGTAAACATAACCTCTGAAGAAAGTCAGGGCCGTCCAGCGAACAAAATTATTAATTATAAAATGTTCCTTTCTCTTATATTTATTAACGATCAAATCGCTTTATTTGTTGTGTGCAGTATCTGTAGGTACAAATATTTGAATTCTCGATTTACGGCATTTAAACCGCCGGTTCGTAGAAGATCACATAAAGTCTGATCGCTGGAAGTCGGAAGGTCTCTCGGAATTTTCAAAAATAATTTTTAAAATTTATTTTTATAACATATATTCTTATTAGAAATTTAAATGCGCATCTTTTTCTTTCATTTGAAAAAGATTATAGCTCCGTTCGATTTTCAAATACATATTTTAAATAAACACGATTTTTAAAACGGAAGAAATTTCGTCTTTTTTCACTTCAACTCGTTCTAATTCACATGATATTGACACTTTTTAATTCAGATTTGGAGGAATTATAATTTAATGTATACATTAAGCGACAGAATAGAGTAAACTTATTTGTTTTGTTGGGAAAAATGGTTAATAATGTTTTTCCAGTTAATTACACGAAATTGGTTGCAATATTTTCATTCGCAAAGTCTATCGGCGCAAGTTTAAGCTATCAAAAACTTCCAAAAGATAAAATGCTCATTATAATTCGTAGAAGTTTTCTGTGAAGTTTCACTTCAATTGAAGAAAGTGTTAATAACCTACGAGTGTTTTCTCTCGAGCAACGCCGCGAGCATATAATTCAGAGGCAGTTTTAGCTGGTAGGCAGGGCCATCTAGGAATGTTCTAAAATTGCATTTTCCAACATCATATTGTTTAAATGATGTGATTATTAGTTAAATTAATAATAATGATCATTAAAATTTTTGCAGAACTTAGAATTTATTTTCGTTGCCATCTTTTACAAAAATAGAGGAATTGGGCTAGATTACCATACACTGAATATTGTATTCTTATAATTTTATGCCTTAATCTAACAAAAAAAACGATACACATAAGATCATTAACATATTTCATCGAATAAATAACTCTTAATAGAAACTTTATTCTAAAGAAACTAAACGCAATATGCTTAAAAAATACTTGAAAAATATTTCAAAAATACTTTAAAAATTTATTTCTTCAGCTTTATTTTTAGATAGATAAACGTTTATTTTTCGGCCTGCTGGCCTTAAAAAATTGACTTGCTTACACCTAATCTCTTACCCGTACGATGTACGAATATATTCTGAAGATTTATATGTGCAAATTTTTAAGAATTTTTTCTATTTATGTTTTGAGGATAAAAGGATTTATCTGCGTTTACTAAAATATTTCAAGAAAAATATGTAGAAGTAAAACGTGTATGTACAAAAAAGAAAGAAAAAGAAAGAGAGCATTATTATTATTATTATTATTATTATTATTATTATTATTATTATTATTATTATTGAGAAACTATGAACTACATACAAAAATGAACCAGGCCAAACTCAATATTGTAAATAATTTCTTAGATTATAAAAAACGCAGAAATTTGACGTTGGGAAATACAAAGTATCAATTCTCCTAGGTGTTCGTGCCTAGGGTCCTCTGGAGCAGTGGTTGGCAAACTACTGCCGCGCGGCAGCCCTAGCTATCACTGCGCGGCGGGTCGAGTCAAAATCTCGTGGCAGTACCTGCTGGCACCAAGAAGGTCCAACCCGCCATGGACGCTTCCATTATTAAGCAGTTGGAGTAATGGGGATTAAAATTCAAAACAAAAAAATTCTCAATTTCCAAGATTAGCTTTCTGAAACGTCGAAATTAAAAATCTGTGAATTCTTGCGATTAAAAGGAATTTAAAAAGTGTCTTGAAATACTAAAAATCAATGCATTATAACACTTTTGGTTTAAAATTTAGTTTTCATTATATTCTACAAATCATGGATTATCAACTTCCCAAGTACAAGTTTAGATGTATTTGACCGCAAAAAAGTCACAGATTTTGAATTCCAGACTTATAAATCGCTAATATGAGAATTTAAAAAAATATATAATTTGTAACTTTTTATTCACATTGAGTATCCCGTCTAACAATGAACCCCTGCCGAGGAAAACCAACCCATCTCAGGAAAAACGTAGCGTTGACGAACAAAGCTCGGCAGACAAAAGAAATTTCTTGGGTCAAACCTACCCTTACCTGAAAAGTGGGGCAAACATTTTGCTCAGTTTTCAGGTATGGTCAGGCTCGCCCCAACTTAATTTTTACATTCTCATCAGAGAAGGTTTTAGATTTGCGTAAAATTTGCCCCCCCCCCCCCTCAGTTTTTGTCCAATGTCCACGCTTTGAGACCCTCTGAAACCGAAAAACAGGTTTTTACGAATGTGTCTGTATGTCTGTCTGTGAACACGATAACTTTCGAAAAAATTAATCTATTAGATTGCCCTTTGGCAAACTCATTTAGTTTCCTAAACTAAAGGTCAAGTTCGTTAGCCAGCCATTTTTGGATGAAAATTCAAAAAGTGGACACATTCTGAATATTTTTAGACCACTTTTTTGAAAATTCCAAAATTCTCTGTACGGTCATTTATAGTATTCAAAAAGTTGAACAATTTATCCTCATGACTTTTTTTGAAAAATCAAAAATTATCTGAGTTAGAGCATTTTCAAAATCCAAAAATACAAATTAAAATGAACATTTTAAGACAAGCAACGCATGATACGAAAAAAAGTCAAGAGAAGAAAAACGTTGCTTTTCGAAATCCCTACAAGATCATGATAACATTTTTTTTAATTTGGTCGAAAAATTGAAAATTTCAAATTTGATCGTACCAAAAATTTTTGAAACCACATTTTTTCAAGATTTAAAAATTCTATGTACGGTTGTTCATAGTACTCAAAAACTCAAACAATTTACCCCTATGACTTTTTTCTATGAATAGAAAATCATCAGAGTTAGGGCATTTTCAAAATAAAAAATAAATAAATAAAATGAACATTTTAAGCCAAACAACACATGATATGAAAAAAAGTCAAAAGAAGAAAAACTTTGCTTTCTGAAGGCCCTACAGGGTTATGGTAATAACTTTTCAAATTTGGTCAAAAAGTTGAACATTCCAAATTTGATCCTACAAAAAAATCCACAAATTCCATTTTTTGGTTAAACTATGCAAGATACGAAAAAAAAGAAAAAGCTCAAATTACACGCACTGGAAAAAACTACAAATTCATAATGAATCACTTTTCGACACAAGTTACGAAAAAATAAACAAACTAAATGTGTGGAAGACGGTACTCGGTACAGTAAAATGTGTAATAAAAAAATGGTTTGCTCGAATAAGATCTAAAAATTTGATTTTCACATTTCTTTGATGGGGCACGCGCTTTTTACATTCACACCATAATGAGAAGGTTTTGGTTTCATACGAAAAATGACTTTCGCGGATTCCATCAAATATCGACATTTTGAGATTCCCTCAGAAGGAACAAAAAGTTTTCAGGTTGGTATCTGTCTGTCGTTGTCTTATGTATACTGGATGTCTTTGGACCGACTAATTGAATCGAATTGGGCTTTGGCACACATGTTTAGAGGCCAAAGATTTTAAAATTCCATGTACGGCTATTTATAGCACACGAAAATGTTAACAATTTATCTTGATGGATATTTTTGATAACAAGAAAATTATCACAGTTATGGCTTTTTCAAAATACAAAGTGAAAATGAAAATTCTAAACCAATCAACGCACGATATAAAAAAAAAACAAAAAATACTGAATTATTACATTCTCATCATAATAAGAAGGTATTGTTTTATGGGAAAACTGAATATCGCGGATTTCTTGAAATTTTCACTTTTCGAGAATCCTTAATTCCCAAAGAAACCGGTATTACGATGACGTCTGTCTGTCGGCCTTGTCATTATCGTCGTTGTCGTTGTAGTCTGTAAACACGGTAACATTTGAAGTAATTATTTTATTGAATTTCCCTTTGACACACTTTAAAAGGATATGAAAAGAAAGGACGATTTCGTTAGCCAGCTATTTTAAATAAAAATGCAATAATTGGGAGCATTTTCAAAATTTTTAAGACAACTTTTTTAAGATTTGAAATTTTCATATAGTGCTATTTATAGTGCATAAAAATATGAACAATTTATCTTGATGACTTTTTTTTATAACAACAAAAGTACCAGAGTTATAGCGTTTCCAAACTTTAAAAAAATAATAAAAACGAAAATGAGTATACTATGTCATTCAACGCACCACATGAAAAAAAATCAACAAAAGAAAAATATTAGTTTTTAAAGACCTACACGATTATCATAACAACTTTTTGAATTTTGTTAAAAAAACGAAAATTACAATTTTTGTCGCACAAAAATGATGTATTATTACATTCTCATCATAATGAGAAGGCATTAGTTTTATGTGAAAACTGTATCGCTAAATAATCTGAATAAATATATTACAAGTTTGATACAGAAATGTTAAACATAATATAGAAAAGTTAACATTTTGGACAAAATTGAATGCGAAGCACGAGATACGTGATAAGAATGTGTTCATTAAAGCCGAAGAAGCTTTAACAAAGGAGAATTCACAATCACCAAATTACAGTTGTCGATGCTTGATTCGTTAACCTTAATAGGTCTGTGCAAAAATGTGGGGCAAATACAAAGACCGAGCGCAAAGGGCGAGACAAATGCAGGATCGAGCGCGAAGCGCGAGAACCAACAGTCGCGCGCCGTAGGCGCGCTCAAACTTGCGAGCCGCGCGCTCAGCGCTCGATGAGAATGTGCCGGCGAAGCAGGCAGATTTTTTTTACTACTTTTCGGTCTATTCATGGACCTCAGTGTGAGTGAGCTTACTCCAGCAGCGATCTTTTGTTTACAGGCATTTCAAAGTAAGGAAGTTTAAAAACTTTTAATTTTTATGCTAGCGATTTGAAAATAGCATAATCAGCATGTACAAATTTTTTTTTGATTCCAATGATATATTACTTGACCAAAAAACTTAAATATTTGACGGAGTTTAATATCAAGAAGCTAGGTAAGGTATTTCTATAAATTAGTTATTAAAAAAAAAACTTGTTCACAATTCTAATCATTTAGGACCAGAGACACATTCCTTCGTGTCTTCTATTTGGTGCATTTTTTTCTTCAAAATTCCCATCGCAACAAAGCAGAGAAATGTTCTTTATTGCCTGCTCTTTCATTTCTCAAACTTTCAGAGCCATACCTCTTTTCGTTTAGACGTAAGTTGGGAAAGAAAAATTGTGGAACAGCTTTGGTCACGTAACCCTTTCGTTACATAGACTTAGAGGATAAAAGATGCGAATTTAAATTTCAAATGAGAATATATGTTTTAAAAATAAATTATTTTAAATGTTTCAAAAAATGCCGAGGGGTTTTCCCACCGCAAGCGCAGCGGTCAGACTGTATGTGCCCTTCCACGATATAGCAGTTCCATTTTTAATAAAATTATTTGGAAAAGGGCTTCGATTAGCTCAGTTTCGTCCCTGGCAGCGAAAAGCAGGTTATGGTATTCAACGCTACTGTACCCGAAAACCATACAAAATTATTCTTTACGTTTTGAAAACCAAAGTGTTCAATAAATCCTCCCTCTATTAAATGGCTTATAGAAACTTAAATAAATGGACAACAGGATATATAGAACCATATAAAACCATATAGATGACCACAAAGTTAAGAACGTTCATATGAACGACGAAAAAAAATTTTTTTTTACGATTTTTTTTTGGTTGAAATTGTTTTTGGCAATCTAAAAACGCATTTCATGCAAAAATGTTGCTAAACTTTTTATATAGGGAGTGACTAGCAACCCCTAACGTGATTTTTGTAGATGCGACAGAAAAGTCGACTACAAAATCAATAAAGGTAATATATATTTAAGAGAGTAATAAGTCTAACCGTTCGGAATAAAAACCAGACGAATTTTTTTGGTGTTGAGAAACCTCGCTCCAATCCCTAAGAACAACCCCTATGATAAACGATATTTGAAATTAGTAAAATCGACAAAAACAGCCAGAAGGTAATAAAAAGTTGGGTGTTTAAGGTCCTAAAAAATTACCCCTTTTGTTCCTCCGAACTTGTTAATTAGGGGTGGGTTTTCGGTTTTCAAGCGAGGTTTCTTACCACCAGAATTAGTCGGGGAAACAAAAGGGGTAATTGTTCAGGACGTTAAACATCCAATTTTTTATTACACTTTGCCTGTTTTTGTCGATTTTCCGAATTTTAAAAAATTGGATTTCATTAGGCGTGGTTTTTTGGTATCCGATGGAGATATACTGCCACTGCCATGATTAGCGGGATGCTTTTTATTAATTTTCTAAGCTATTAAATGATCGTATATGTATTAATTTCGAACTGAATTGGACTTTTACCAGAATCTTGGGAACTTATCAATTAGGGGTGGGTTTTCGGTTTTCGAGCGAGGTCTCTTACCACCAACATTAATCGGGGGACCAAAAAGGGTAATTCTTCAGGACGTTAAACACCCAACTTTTTATTACCCTTTGCCTGTTTTTGTCGATTATCCGAATTTTCAAAAATTGGATTTCATTAGGGGTGGTTTTTTGGTATCTGATAGAGATATTCTGCTACTACTATGATTAGGGAGATGCTTGTTATTAATTTTTTAAGCAATAGAATGATCGTATATGTATTAATCTCGAACTCAATCGGACATTTACCAGAATTTTGTGAACTTATTAATTAGGGGTGGGTTTCCGGTTTTCGAGCGAGGTTTCTTACCACCAGCATTAGTCGGGGGAACAAAAGGGATAATTTTTCAGAACGTTAAACACCCAACTTTTTATTACCCTTTGCCTGTTTTTGTCGATTTTCCGAATTTTCAAAAATTGGATTTCATAACGGGTGGTTTTTTGGTATCCGACGGAGATTTTCTACCACTACCATGATTATGGGGATGCTTTTTATTAATTTTCTAAGCTATTAAATAATCGTATATGTAATAATTTGGACCTGAATTGGACATTTACCAGAATTTTGGGAACTTATTAATTAGGGGTCGGTTTTCGGTTTCCGAGGGAGGTTTCTTACCACCAGCATTAGTTGGAGGAACAAAAGGGGTCATTTTTTAGGGCCTTAAACACCCAACTTTTTATTACCTTGTTGCTGTTTTTGTCGATTTTACTAATTTCAAATATCGTTTATCATAGGGGTGGTTCTTAGGGGTTGGAGCGAGGTTTCTGAACACCAAAAATATCGTCTGGTTTTGATTCCGAACGGGTAGACTTATTACTAATGTAGTCTAATGTATTTAATGTAATGCATGTCTATAATTACTAATGTAGTCGACTTTTCTGTCGCATCTGGTCATACCATATAGAACCATATAGAATTGATAAAATTTCGATATGGCTCTATATGGTTCTATAAATCCTTTTATCCATTTCTATAGGTTTCGATAAGACATTTCTAAAATAAGACTTCTAAAAACACTCAACTATTATGTGCTACATGGAATCTTCATTTTTTCATTGATTTTTATTATGAAATATGAAAGTTCTTATCAGGTAAGACACATTTTCGGTTACATTTTGTCACTGCAAAAAAAGTTCTTAATTTTTAGTTATTAAGTAGTGTAGCTCTTATTTTAGATATTGTAAGAAGATAAAGACTTTAAAAATGATTAAAATTTGTTGAAGGGTATGCGGGATTCGTTTACCGCAACCATCGAAAATATTTAGGGAGACACGTCTATAATTACATTTTCTCTGCTAATAATATCAGATAAATATAAATATTTCTTATGAATTTTATAGTTTTTGAGTCAAACTATCAATTATAACCATGTATTAAACTCACGTTTCTAAACTTGGCGCCGCGTACGTGGACATCCCAAAAAGACATTTTTCGCGTATTTGGGAGCATTTTGTTAAGACATCGTGTACGACGATGTGATTTCTTTTTTTCTTGTGGAGGTTTAGTATTGGGCTAAACTGAACACGTTAGCTAAGTTTTATAAAGAATCACTACCAACCGATACACACACATATTTCAGGAACAAATGTTCGTTTTGGGATTGGGAATGTTTAGCTCATTGAAAGGCACCATATGTGTATAAAATGTAAGATAAATAAAACTTTTATTACTTTTAATTGAAACCAGGTGAAATTTAAAAATTGTTTGAACAATTTTCATCAGCAAATTTAGAGTTAATTTAATTAATTAACTTGGTTTTTCAAAAGAATGAACAAAGAATATCTTTTTCTGTACACTCACATGCAAATCTTCCTTAGCCCACCGTTTACAGATATCGAAAATGGCCGCGTCCGCACTATGCGCGAAAGCAATGAACAAAATCGCCAACATCGATGACCAAAACGCTTTCATCGGTTAAGAAAATGGTCTCCACGGTTACGAAAATATTTTGGCTACCGGCTGGCTGCCCTCTAGCGTCGTAAATGGTTACTATGTGAACATCGTTTTGGGGTGAGATTGAGTTTATTTCGTTCTTGACAGTTTGTTTTCGCTCATTTTCGTTCAAGTAATTTGATGCATTAAGAGATTGAAGAGTTTATTAAAAGTTTGAATAAGGTGCAAACTACAAAAAAAATCATCGAAATGGATTTCACTGACTAAGACAAAAAAGAAATGGCTGTAACGAGTTAGGTTTTCTTTTATTCGCAGGAAAGATAAACATTTTGGGAGATATTTTTTTGTCTTGCGGGGGGCTCCGACCCTCGACCCCTTCCCACATTTCTTCAAGTCTACATGTCTCGGGGTTTGCATAGTATTCTATAAAGAAAGATAGTGTTCGATACTCGAGTCCTTACGGGTGATTTGGTCACTACCAATGTGAAGGGACCGAGGGAACCCGAGGCGAAGCAGATACGAACTTCGCCTCGGTTTACCGTGGCCCCTTCAAACTCGCAGTGACCAAATCCCCCGTGAGGACTCGAGTATCGAAATATACTATTTGCGATGACTCTTTTCTGTGATGCTTTGTCAACTCCCAAGAACCAACTAAGAATATCTTTCCGATTACTTTTTTTCTATGCTGCTTTAAAAATTTCCAAGAATTATTAAATATTTTAATAATTTTCATAAAGATACTCAAAGTTTTCCTATTTTTCAAGAAACAAGCTCAATTTTCTTTACGAGTCTACTAAGAATTTCTTTGCGATGACTTGTTTCTATAATTTACAAATTCCAAAGAATTAATAATTATATAAACAATTTCCATTTTTAAAAATTCAGATTTTTGCCATTTTTAATGTAATGGGATCGATTTCTTTACCAAATCAAAAAAGATCTTTTTCCAATCACTCTTTGATACGATACTTCGAAAATTTACAAGAATTTATTATATATTTTAATAATTTTGATTTAAAAGTTTTGAACTTGTCTTTTCGAACAAATAGACTCAATGTTTTTTTTACAGAATTAACTAAGAATATCTTTGGTAGGATTTTCCTCTAGGATGCTTTGCAAATTTCCAAAAATTATTAATTATTCAAACAATTTTCATAAACAAATTCAGATTTTGGCTATTTTCCCTTTGAACATTTTAAACAGTTTGATTTTTGTGATAAAATATATGGGGCAGAATACCTCAAGTGTACCCTCGAGCGTAAAAATCTAAATTTGACCAAGAAAACATTTGCGGCCCAATTTTTATTCTAAATAATTTCTAAGAGTATAAGAAAGCTATTTTTTTAAATGAAAAAAAATTATTAAAATATGTTTCTTTTCTCAAAAAACCAATTTCAATTTTGATTTTCAAAAACTTCCAAAATACTATAATAAAAGTCCAATCGGATCATCCTAAAAGAAGTTACACTAACGTGAAGAAACGCGTGAAAACTTCAGGCCCCTGTATATTGACAGCCGTTTCATAAATGAACCTACGGTTTGGTGGGTTAATGTAGGCCCACTAGGATTATATTCCAACTAAGTTTCAACCCGATAAAAAAAAATTAATTTTAGGTGGGAACACTATACAGCAGGGCTCGCCACTTCAAGCAGGTGTTGGCTGCCACGACAAGTGCATTTTTTCTGTCATTTTTTTCTTCGTTTTCCAGGAATCGAGCGAAGGGTTACGGTCACGGTAAATTACGTCTCGTCGTCGTTCACGCCGGGAGGTCTGAACCTTTTTACTGGAATTTTCAATACATTTAATTTCCAATTTCAATTTTATTTTTAATTAAGAAAGTGAATCAAATTTACCTGCAAATTGAAGCTGTCATAAAAGTTTTAAAAAGGAGGAAAAATTTTGAATGAAAATTCATTTAAAAAAAGAGAGAGAAACGACTGTCGCCAAAACCTTTTTCTTCGTTCTTATCGTTCTCCTTTATCTTGTAGAAACTTTAAGTAAAGATTAGAAAATAATTTACCAAGTTGCTGGAAAGAATTTGTGTTGGTTTTATTAAAAATTTTTAATACTTGTGAATGAAGAGCGGATTGAAGCAACTGTGGCGTTATTTCAACTGTTTAATAGAAGCTTTTAAACTTCAAAGCTTTCATACAAAAATGTTTAAATATAGGCGATTTAAGAGTTTAAACAATTCTATTAGAGAGGCTATTTGTATCAGTGAAATTTCACTCACAATCTGTGAAATTTCACTGATTCATATTTAGAGAGTAGACCATTGAGTGGTAAATCTATTCAAATTTATGAATTCTTAATTTTTTAAACTCTCCATTAAAAATTCTTAAATTTTGATGATTTAATATCAAATTTTCTTCTTTTTAGAACAGTTAGAATTAAAAACTTGACTTTTGATTTCCGAAACCATCAAAATTCAACAATTTTAATTTATGTATCTTCAAATTTCAAAAGATTTCATTTGTACTTTTTCAAAATTTAAATTGTCAGTCTTTTAAATTAAATGGTTTTTTTATTTTGAGAATTTAGAATTACAAATTAGGTAAGTTTTTTTTTTACAATTAAAAATTCTATAATTTTCACAATTTTTATTTGAAATTTCTGAAGTTTTGAATTCTCAGAATTGCTAACTTTGAGTCATGTTTAAAATCATTAAAATATAAGGACTTGAGTTTAAATATCTTCAAGATCAAGTAGTTGTCGATTGTAACTCTTGCACACTACATATCGTTCAATTTTCATTATTTTAAAATTGAAGAGTTCTTGGTTTTG
>NC_046662.1:103724386-103729238 GCF_010883055.1 Belonocnema kinseyi
GCTCTTCTTAATATTTTGACACCAAAATCATGTCGATACACCTTACCGACTGCGAGTAAAGCCACCCACGCTTTAACTTGACAGACTGTATATACTTATTTAAATCTAGTTACCAGAATTAGAATAAAAAATTAATGTAAATCAGAAATATAATACAGTTTTGTACGATAAAGTGAAAAGTAATTATCTTTCATCGAAATTACTGCAGTTTGTTCAAATACAATTCAGGATTTCTGTAAATGTTTAAAGCCTTCTTGAAATTTACAGTATTTGAATGTTTGCCGAAATCTTACCCTTTTATGTTTCTCGAATTAAAAATATCGAAAAGGTCGTTTATTTTCTGTTTGAACTCAATTGTCGATTCGCAATCGCAAAAATCAGGGATTTTGAGGTCATCTTTACAAATCTGCAAAGCATCTGCAACAGATCGACTAAATAGTGGAGCAGCCAGTCGAACTTTCATTTTTTGTTTCAGGTAATTAATGTGTTCAAAATGCAATTCGTTCCCCAAGTGCATACCTTTGCAGGCTTCAATTTCGTAAAGCAGATTAAAATATGACTACGCTATCACTTCACCGTTACCATCTCTCAATCTTGCGATGCTGCCAAGAGTATTCCAAATTAATTTAAGTATATGACATGAGTCTAGAAAAACATAAACTTCTTCCCGAGTGACAGGATGATTAGAACCACCATTTATAATTCTCTGGTTCTTTCTGACCAGTTTTCTTTTTCGTGGATTTATCTTTCGCGTCACAAATAGTATCTGTTTTATTCTCCTTATTCGTATTTAGAGCATCAATTATATTAATGTCTTTCAATGACTTAGCCGCAGCTCGATTTGTAGCTGTACCATAAAAAGTGATAAAAACTACTTTTATGTTTAATCATGCAAAGCTAGTAAACATTGATTAATTAAAACTGCTATATCTGCAGCTGATAAATCATGTTTCAAAAAATAAGCTACAGGAATATTTTAAGACTGGCTAATGTAATTTACAAAAAAAAAAGAGTGCTTCTGTTGCTAGAGTAGGAGTTTTATGCCTATCAAACTGGAAGAGCAGAATTAAATTTGCGTCGTACTTATGCATAAGCTGCAGGTGAATAACAGTGAAATTTAGGGTAAACGAACGCAATTCCGAAATCTAAGTTTTTGGAATATTATCACGTATAACATAACACCTACTTGCCGCTGATTTTTCCGAAAGAAATTTTTCTCCTTTAATTTATTTATTACTTTCTCCATAGATGCAACTTTCAGTGCGGCTCGCTGCCACATGCGAGATTCTCACTTTTTTTTCTTGTTAGTCTGTTTTCAATTTTTTTTGAAAGCATTCTTGGATGTGCTTTTTCGTAGGAAATTAGAGACTCGTTCAGGAGAAACAGACGTTCCTGGATCCTGTAGTTCTTAAAAAATTTCATAAGTATTATACAGTTATGAAAATACATATACAATAACTTGTCTTTAGTAAAACAGAAGCTCCTCGATCCACAAACTCTTTCGCTTTTAAATCTACGAAATGGATTTCATGTTCTTGTTACGACATTGTATACACTGTTAGAAATTTATATAGCGATTTTACTATACATGTAGTGGAAGCAATATGCATATACGTGTAGAAAATTTAATATACCATTATCTTGTAAAATAATATACATGCATAGTAAAATAGAGTGCATAAAAAAGTTTAAAGTTCTTTCATGTATTCAAATCTTGTCCAATATTTAGAACTACAATAATAACCTACAATACATCGAATAAATTCCTATTTATAATCAAAGTGCAATGTACGGGTGGGGTTTTTGTCAAAATTCAATTTCAATGTCAGAATTTTTACCTGAGTACTGCTGCTTTTAGGTTAGGTGTCTTAATTATGTACTTAATTGAACTTATCCACTTGAAACCCAGTATAATTTATGTTCAACTAGAAACAAGTATAATGCTTTATTATTTAGAATAAAACATTACTGTCCAAATTATTTTTAACTTGTGTAAAGTGAAATTACCTGGCTCTTCTAAGAATTGATAAATATACATGTATATTAAATTTACCACGGAGCCTCTTAATAACTACTTCATAGGCCGAGTCCTTAAATTTACTAAACAAATGTATAATAAATGTATATTAAAATGGCAAACATTTTTAACAGTGTACGTATAAAAATTATGCAAATTATATCAATCATACGAAAATTGAATAACAAATCACGTTAGTAGATAGGTAGGGAGGCTTCTGGATACACATTTTCGGTACGAATAACAAGCTTGCGGCTAGAGCGCAGAAGGATGTAAGATTGGTTTCGCTCTTTGTGCTGACTAACGAATCACAGTTTTTAAGTATCCAATCGATACTATCGATATTGAAAATCAATGCTTAAAAATCATGGAAATGGATCTTTTCAGCCCCAAAAATGTGGTGCGTCATTGAAAATGTCCAAGATCTGCAACCAACCTCGTGCTGTTATAACTATTCTCGGTAAACAAAATTCCATTCTCATTACGTCATCGTCGATTCCTGGAATCCTTATCAATGTGAACTTAATTAATTAAACGTTCTCCTTTGATATTTGCCAACTTAGGCGTCATATTTTATATGATATTAAACAATTATCGGTAAACAAAATTCCATTCTGATGACGTCATCATCGATTCCTGGAATCCTTATCTATGTGAACTAAATTAATTAAACGTTCTCCTTTGATATTTGCCGACAGGGGCGTCATATTACATATAATGTTAAACAACTTCTGGGGTAAACAAAATTCCATTCTGATGACGTCATCGTCGATTCCTGGAATCCTTATCTACGTGAACTAAATTGAGTAAACGTTTAAATACGTATTATTTTTTGACTCTCATGTTAATTATTGCATCATATGGTGAAATACTACGAACAGGCTACAGAAATTTGATGGAGGGGGTAAGCGTCTATAAGAGGTCAGTTCTTCTCTTTCTTCAGTTTGTTGTCAGATGCCAGATTGTGAAGAAGAAAAGCAACAAGAGCTAAAAAGTCGTTTAAACTTATTTTTAAAGAACATTCAAGAGCTAAAGCAAGCCATTAAAGTGCGAACCGATATACAAACTCTAATAAGGAAATTCAAAAGTGTGAATCTTGAAGATAACAAGCAGTGAAGGAGAAGAAAAAAGAATGGATTTCGTAAAATTAAACAAAACCGCTCACAGTGATGATTTTCTTCCAACAAAGAAGCTGACAGACCTAGAAGTTAACAAGGGATATGAAATAACGGACATTAAGGAGGCCAAAACAAAATATGGAACGAGAACACTTGTAATCTTAGAAAACAAATTCATCGTTTTCCTACCTCCTGAAATGGTATATTTGGGTGGCCGCTTCAACTCTATCCTGATTTTCTCAAAAGGGTTATAACTGAGGATGAATCGTGGGTATGTTGTTATGACGTCGAAACTAAAGCCCAATCGTCTCAGTGGAAGCATCCTGAGTCTCCAAGACCGAAAAAAGCACGTCAAGTTCGGTCAAATGTGAAGGTTTTGCTAACTGTCTTCTTTGATTACCGTGGCGTAATGCATCAGGAATTCTTATCACAAGGTCGTACGGTCAATAAGGAGTATTACCTTCAAATTATGCGCCGTTTGCGAGAGGCCATACGCAAAAAACGTCCGGAACTTTGGAAAAACAATTTGTGGCATTTGCATCACGATAATACACCTGCTCATTCATCGTTGCTTCTGAAAGATTTTCTGACCAAAACAGCACCACAGTCCATATTCACACTCCATATTCACCGGATTTGGCCCCCAGTGACTTTTTTCTTTTCCCAAAACTGAAGAGACCCATGAAAGGACATCGATTTTCAACGATTGAGAAGATAAAAACTACATCGCTGAAAGAACTCAAGGCTATACCAGAAAATGATTATCAGAAGTGCTTCGATGATTGGAAAAAGCATTGGCACAAGTGTATTATATCTGAGGGGGATTAATTTGAAGGGGACAACATAAATATTTGAGGAATAAATGTATATTTTTTGAGAAAACCATAAAGTCACCTTATTTTTTGAACACACCTCGTTTGCTTTCGTTGAATCGCTTCACTAGCTTTAGCAATTTCATGCAAAATATGTTTTTGCTTATGAAAGCCCTCCTCACGTGTAGACATGCTAATACCGTAGTGTTCAAAGTGCAACTGTCTCTATTTAGTCATTAAATACATATTTATTGCATTTCCAGATTAACAAAACAGTCAAAACCTTTTCTATATCTACCTTGATTGAGATTTCTATCCTTATCAATTACAATAAATCCATTCTTATCATCATACCAGCAAGCTAAACACACCTTTTTAAATTGTGGGTCCGGATGCAATAAGGGCACATAAAATTTTTTCGTGCGAAAACGAAGTCCCCTGGAGGCTTTAGAAACAAATTTTCGAATTTTAATTTTCAAAAGATATATATGGATGTAAAAAGTGAAACTTCATGAGCATTAACCTGTTTCGGATCATTGCACTTCATTAACGTACTGAGAAAGATGGACTGCTTGTGGTAATCTCCCAATTCCCAAAATTTTGAATGAAACTTTTCTTGTGCAGTTACAGAAATAGTTTCAAAACATTTCTTTTTGCAACAAGATTTCAATGGAGTAAAAAGTTTCCTTGGCATGTGTACCTTTTCAGGATTCTTCGATTTTGAAATGTATTCTTCTCCCTACAAATACATGTAAAACTAATATTTTTTATGTAATATTTATTTAACGATTTTTTTCCAATTATTTATTTAAAAATTTTTTTTTACGCATAAGCAGCTAAAATATTATTATTTTTGCATATTATTTATTTCTTTGTGTATGATTTGATTCTATGAAATTCTAATA
>NC_046662.1:103729338-103735036 GCF_010883055.1 Belonocnema kinseyi
CGTTTACAATAAATATGTATAGAGAAAGAAATCTGCTTTAGAATAAAAAATACTTTTCACTGAAATCTATACTTCATATTTTAATTACAAAAATTTATTTTATTCTTAATACGCTTACCTTCTATTTGAGTTGAATTTTTATAGTTCAAGTAAATTAGAATTTGAGTTGTAGAATTTGACAATTATCCATTTAAATTTTTCTTATTCTCATTATTTTATTCAAGAAATAATGAAATGTGCTATATTTTTATATAAAAATATTTTTATTTTCGGTCATTATTATAAAAGTTTCAATAAAATATAGTAATTGCTTAATTCTTCTACCTTTCAAGCATTATATTAATTTTTCTTATTGATTATTATTTATTATACATTATATCAATTGTGTGAAATATATCAATATTATTCAATAAAACGTTTATATTTATTTTTATATTATTAAATCAAACGCTGATATATTTTTTTCTAATTGTATTTCATTTTTGAAAAGGATAATATCCTTCAAACCCGGCGCGGCGGGAGGTATAATGACCGTGAAGGGCTAGAAACCAGTCGAACGACAAGATTTGTTAGGGCCAGTTTCACCTAGTCTTTTGACTGCCACTGGCAGCCAATGCAGCAATGGCTGCCTTTTGGTGAGCCCTGCTATACAGGGAGCACTATACAGGTTGTCCCAGGCTCGAGTGTCCGTACTTGAACAGCTATATAAAATTAACAAAGAAAAACCGAAAATTCCTTTTCCAAAAATCACTTGAATACTTTGAGTTATAAAATATTTAAGCTGGACCAATCAAGAGTGCTGTATGAGCAGTCGTGCGTACGTGAACAGGAATCCAACGTAGAGAAGTGGCCGCTGTTCTCGCATCGCTAACCTCACCTCAGCGCTTGTGGATAATTTTTCTGTATATTTATGTAGTAGCAGTAAGTTTATTTTATTGGTGCCATATTTGATTTAACTTCGACAAATTGCGGAGGATAAAATTTCGCTAGTCTTGGAAACTTATTAACTAACATCATAATTTTGGTGTATTTCTCAAATATTTGTGTGAAATATACTGATAAATTGTCCATAAAGTTTCACATATATTTGAACACTTATTCTTTAATGTTCGTATTTTCAAGTCAATTAACATATCACTGGAATCGCTACAGTTTGTAGATTTTGAATATATTTTGGCGGCAGCAGTTCAGCAGAGTGAGAGGAAGCCGCGAAGCGGAGGAACCGTGCGCAGATAGCTGGGCGGAATTGACCACCGTGCAAAAAAGGTCAGTTTAATTTCCAACTTCGAAACGGCTTCGGAGTCCCACTGCTGTCTCGTCCATCTGTAACGAAGTGCTGGCTGTGCCTGGCACTTAAGGTGCAGATACAGCATTCAAAACATGAGGTAGTTTTTACAGCGTACTCATTGACCTATAAATTAACGGGACAGAGCACATAGTCTAGTGGTCGGCGAACTTTTTGCTTAATTTTCAGGTATGGTCAGGCTCCACCCGACTTAATTTTTTCTACTACTTTTCGGTCCATGCATGTGCCTTGTTGTGAGTGAGCTTACTTCAGCAAGGGTCTTTTGTCCACAGGCATGTCAACGTAAGGAAATTTTAAAACTTTTAATTTTTCAACTAGCGATTTGAAAATAGCATTATCAACATCTACGACTTTTTCCGATGCCAATGATATATTACTTGCCTAGAAAAGTTAAAAATTTGAAGGAGTTTAATATCAAGAAACATCAGCTTTATATTCAATTTAATACTAAAACTTCTCAAATTTTCAACCTTCAGAGAAAAATTACATGTCTTTGGAATCGGAAAAATACGCAGATTCCAAATATATTACTTTTAAGTCACTGATTGCAAAATTACGAATTTTTTAGCGTCACATTTTTTTCCCATTTTCTAACAAAGACCCCTGAGGAAAGGGGTGGGCTAGCCAAGCTCACAGGTACTGCCCTGAAAGTAGGTCGTAGGGCAGCCAAGGCAGGTTACCCTGTGCTGGGCAAGAGCGTGCCGACCACTGACATAGTCCCATCTTAGACGAGCGGTTTGACTTGTTATATCGGGAGGGGAGAAGTTATCCCCACTCTATCGGGAGGCGTCAGAGACGACTCGGAGGTGCTAATGTTTTCGCAATCGATTTTATTTATATAAAGAAATTAGTAACAATATATATGAAAATGTATAGAAAGACACATAGGTAATTTTAAAATAAATAATTAACATTGTAAATTGGAAAGGAAATTTGATAAATAAAATTTTTTAGAAGGAAAATCAATTCGAATGCACTTAAATCGTAGTGATGTACCAGACATTTCGTGAGTAAGTTAATATTATTGATGTTTGTCGCTCAGACTATGAAATCCATTGTGCCATTTGTGTCACTTTGTGATGTATATATTTAGATTATTCTAATTTTTTAATTAGAAAAAAGGAAATTTCCAAAACAAAACACAATTCTAAAAATTACTAAGTTCATTAAACATTTTGAGTGAAACAATATTTTAATAAAAAAGTTATCTATTGGTAAATGAAGTAAATGTGTAGGCGCAAACTGAAATCATGTAAAACTTACAGAACGAGCTGTGAAATAAATATGCATGAATAATTGTAACATACATGCTTGAAATAAATAAATAAATAAAACAATTATGTAAATGTATATTTTGTAAGTGAATATAAGTAATGAAAATATCAAAAGAGTATTACATAAAAATTTGAAATCACAAGAAGTAGATATGCAACAACCTCCTTTCTACATAGCCTATAATATTTTTTTTTTGGATCGGGTTGAAACTTGACTGGAATATAGTCCTAGCGGACCTACATTTATCCACCAAACGATAGGTTCATTTATCAACCAGTTGTCAATATACCGAGGGCATGAAGTTTCAACTTTTTCACGCGTTTCTTCATCTTTACTTTAGATTAACTTCTTTTAGGATAATCCGATTGGACTTTTATTATAGTGTTTTGGAAACCTCTTTTCATATACTTTAATTCTGTTATAACGATACAGAGATGACAGATTGAGTAATGACGTTGCGCGTTTGAAGCATCAGTCTAAGGAGATTTTTGCGATGGGGCAGTACACTCCACGCCAACGCTCTCAGATTGTTGAAATTTACATTCGAAAAAACAAGTCAATTGTGAAAACTCAACGTGCATGGAGAAAAATAAATAAAGTGAAAACTGCGCTTTCTGTGACTACATTGTATCGTTTGTATGAAAGATATTTCATCAGGTGAGGCACTTACTAATCCCAAGCGTCCAAATAAAAAGCGACCAAGGCGATCGGATGAAAATATCGCACTCGTACGGGCCAGCGTTCTGAACACTCCATGCACGTTGAGTTTTCACAATTGAGTTGTTTTGCTGAATGTAAATTTCAACAATCTGAGAGCGTTCGCGTGGAGTGCACTGCTCCATGGCAAAAATCTCCTTAGACTGTTGCTTCAAACGCGCTACGTCATTACTCGATCTGTCATCTCTGTCAAAAGTTGACTTGATTTTGAAAAAAAAAACATTTGAAAATACAAAAATTTCTATTTCAAAAAATATCTTTTTTATACTCTTTGAAATCATATATGTACAATAAAAGTGGGCTGCAAATGTTTTATTGGTCAAATTTAGATTTTTACGCTCGAGGGTACCACGTTAAACTTCCGCAGTGCTCAGGCACGTCTACTGTGAGGCCTAATGTGCCCTAAAATTATGTTAGCTTTTTTGAGATGATTGTCTGTGCAGAAATATATAAATTACGTTACATAATTCATCTTGCACCTTTTATTTTACACAGAATGAGCGTAAAAATCCAAATTTGACCAAGAAAGCATTTGCGACCCACATTTTATTATACACGATTTCCAAGAGTATAAAAAAGCTATTTTTTAATATAGAAAAAAAATTTTATTCAGATATGTTTTTTCTTCTTCAAAAAATCAATTTCAATTTTGATTTTCAAAAAACAAATATAAGAATAATTTTAAAAATGAATCGTTATAATAGTCTCAAATTAAATGTAATTGGTACGATAATCGCTTCTTTACAATCGTCTGGGACGTCTCCCATCGCGAAACATAAATTTATCAATTCGCACAGTCTATGTGGTATGAACGCCCCCGTGTTTAAGCATTTCAGCGTTAATACCGTCTACCCCGGCAGCCTTACCGTTTTTCAAGTTCTTAATTATATCCCTAACCTCAGTGACACAGACTTTTTCAATTGAGTTTTCCATCGCATCATGCTCAAAATCGCAGTTGTGGTGTCCTATAGCTTCATCTCCGAATTGTCTCCTAAAATAGTATCCGAAAGCCTCTAGTATTCCGTCTGCATCATATACCATTTCCCCCCTATTTCTCATGTTGACAATTTCTGTACTTTTGTTTCCTTTCATTTTTTTATAAAGTAGTTTCCTGCTTCCTTCAAAGTCGTTTTGTATTTTTATCTCTTCTTCTGCTCTAATTGTATCTTTACTTTCTTTAACTAATCTTTTAAGTATCCTGTTTTCGCGTCTATAATCATTTCTACGTCTACTTCTTTCCTCATTGCTAAGATCTGCGATGTTCAAAGTTCTCTTATACGCTTCTCTTTTTGCTTTTTGGGCAGTCTGAATTTCATCATTCCACCACGCATCACCAGAAATTCTTCCTACTACTGCGGTACCACACACTTCGATCGTACATCTAACAAGGATATCCCGTAACATTCTCCAGGCGCCCTCTATATCTTTGTTTTTTATACGGTCCTCCCATGTTGCCCTATCTATGCTTTCGATTATCTTATTTTGGAAATCTATTCGCACATCCGGTTTCTGTAGGTTCTCAATTTTGATTCGCGTTTGTTGTTCTGCTCTAATTGTATCTTTACTTTCTTTAACTAATCGTTTAAGTATTCTGTTTTCGCGTCTATAATCATTTCTACGCCTATTTCTTTCCTCATTGCTAAAACCTAAAATCTATTCGCACATCCGGTTTCTGTAGGTTCTCAATTTTGATTCGCGTTTGTTTAGCTTTCTTGGTTCTATTTTTTCTCCATCCCCGATCTACGCTAATTTTTGAGTTCATAAGGTAATGATCAGTGTTGCATTCAGGACCCCTCATGACTCTTGTATCTTTAACTAACTCCCTTAGTCTTTCATCCGCAACAACAAAGTCAATTATATTGCGGCTATTTCCTTTAGACCAGGTGTATATGTGGATCATTTTAATCCTAAACCAAGTATTTGTAATAAACAGACCCCTTTCTAAGCATAGACCAACTAATTTATCTCCGTTATAGTTTGTTCTTGGATCCCCAAAATTACCTAATACTCTTTCTATATCCTGATTTTTGATACCCACCCAACCGTTCATGTCTCCTAGTAGAATTATTCTTTCCCCATGTTCGCAGATGTTTATTGTGTCATTTAATGTGTCCCAGAAGGCGTCTTTTACTTCTCTATGATCACTATCAACCGGCGCGTAGCATGCTATAATAAATAGTCTTCTGATTCCTACTTTCATTCTAGCCCACAGCAGTCTGGGAGACACGAAACCATGGTCTCAGAGATGCTGCTTTGCTCTTTCATTCAAAATCAGACCTACTCCTTGTTTACCATGTGATACAATACAGTCTGTCAAGTTAAAGCGTGGGTGGCTTTACTCGCAGTCGGTAAGGTGTATCGACATGATTTTGGTGTCAAAATATTAAGAAGAGCTCCCTC
>NC_046662.1:103735136-103737504 GCF_010883055.1 Belonocnema kinseyi
AAATTAAAATTCGAAAATTTTTTCTAAAGCCTCCAGGGGACTTCGTTTTCGCACGAAAAAATTTTATGTGCCCTTATTGCATCCGGACCCACAATTGTGAATAAGGCATGTCTTTATGCACATGATCATTATCATATATATGCTTCAGATTTATCTCATCTTGTTTAAACAATACAAGCAAATTAACATTATCACGTATAAGATGTTTCGGAATACGAGCATATGTCTGACTCAAATAGAAACAGTCAACATCCTTGTGCCTACCCATTGAAAAAATGCTTTTATATTATCTTGCTTTCCACAGGCTATATCATCAAATACAAACACTGAATTTGTCAACAAAGTTTTTGTCAACAAGCATTTGTCTTTCCATAGTTAGAAGGCCCACAAAATATTGCTCGTACACTGCTTGGTAACTGCCGTTTTTCTTTTTTATCATGTTGTACAAGCGAATCGAAATTATCGGTAGGTAGCTTTAGAGGTTGTGCTGAAAACTTCATCTTGACAATGATTGAGTGAAAAACTATAAATGTCAGGTTTATGTATGTTCAGTCTTTAGTCTGAAAGTATCTCTCACACAGATATGAGCGCTCACGGTGACAGACCTACAGTCAGTCGTAAGCGATCCACGAAAGAGGCGAGACGTGGTAGATGTCTGCTGAATAAAATCATTTAATCTTCCTGTAGAGTTACATATTCCTGGATACCAGTACTGTGGACCAGGCACGAAATTGGCAAAACGAATTGCTCGAGGTGATCCTGGAATCAATCCTCTTGACGCTGCTTGTAAGGAGCACGATATAGCCTACTCGAAAAATAGAGAAAATATAGAGGCTAGAAACTCAGCTGATAGTGTACTAGCTGAAAAAGCTTGGAAACGTGTCTTTGCTCAGGACGCAGGCTAGGGCGAAAAGGCCGCTGCTTGGGAAATAACTAATGCAATAAAAATTTAATCAAAATTTGGTATGGATCTCAAAAATAAAAGGTCTACCACCACACTCAAAAAAATAGTTACAGCAGCTGAAAAAGCAATGATACCAGGCAATGATGCACAAACTGTTATCAAATCTGCTCTCAGAGGTGCACGTGCAGTTTTAAAAAAGACTGGTGGAAAAAGAAATGTAAAGAAACCTCGAATTTTACCAGTTCCAAAGAAATTGGGTGGCTTTCTACCCTTTCTTATATCCATCTTTGCCGGTCTAAATGCTACTGGTGCGCTAGCTGGTGGAGCTGCGGGAATAGCTAAAGCTGTTAATGATTCAAATGATGCAAAACGAAAGCTTGAAGAAAGAAAACGTCAGAATGAAGCAATGAAAGCCATTGCTGTGGGGAAAGGTCTTTATTTGAAACCATATTAAGGAGGATTAGGACTTCATCTAAAACCATATAATCAAGGAGGAGGACTTAAGTGCAAATAAAAAAACTTAAAGTGACGCTACCTCACCGAGCATTAACCGATGCAGATTTACTTAAATTCGCAAAATCTTTCAAAATTAAACATTTTAGAGGTGTTTTTATGCGTAATGGATTACCAAACTGTGGGCCACGTAAATTTGAAAGTCCTATTGTTAACGTTGATGATAAAAACAATCTAGGTACTCATGGGTTGCGCATAAAAAGTTTAATAGTAAAATAATTTATTTTGATAGCTTTGGTAACCTCAGGCCACCTTTGGATCTTTTTAAGTATCTCAATGTTGGTAGCGTAAAATATAAGCATGAAAGGTATCAAAATTATGATACATTTGTATGTGGACATTTATGCCTTAAATTTTTATGCAATCAATTAAAATGTATATAAATGCATATAAATGCAATCTATATAAATGTAGAGGTTAATGATTTGAAGTCAGTCAAAGACTAGTCATCATGGATGATTCATTGATGTTAACATTATCGGGCACTTCTTCGATCCTAGAAAATCAGTATTTTCCTCCAATTGAGTTGTCTCTATACAAAAATTACGCTCTTGGTCTTGTGGAATTTCTAACCTTCAACTCAATTCCTAATGTAGACATTGGTCAAAATAAATTCTACGCGGGTAAAGAATTAATTGAAATACCTACAGGAAGTTATGAAATAGGTGATATACAGCGCTATCTACAGAATTGTTATGAGTCTGAGGTTCCCAACGTTTACAAAAAACAAAAAAAAATAAATAAATAAAATATTTGAAAAGTCAAAATATTTTCATTGTTTATGACAGTATTATGTGCCAAAAGTCCCATCTTAAAGTTTCAGCCCTCTAGCGTATGTGGAACCTACCGCAAATCAAGCCCTAACTATAATAAAATTCGTTAAAAATACACAATTTCAAAAGGTCAAAATGTTTTTAATGATTATCGCTGCATTTAGTGCCGAAAGTGCAA
>NC_046662.1:103737604-103747181 GCF_010883055.1 Belonocnema kinseyi
GCTAGGTCTCTATCTCTCTCACTCACCGACTCATATATCCACATCACTCGTCACATTAATCACCTCGCTTGTTTCTACACATATATACAAGTTTTTGTTTAGAATCACTGTACATAATCTCAACTCTCCTTTGAGAATTGAATTCTTTTTTTGGAAAATGAATATTAATTTTTATCAACATCCATTGCCTCCTGCGATTGGATTTTATAGCCCCATGGAAGTGTGTCGGTTGTATGAGGAAGCAGCATCCTCTTATCATCTCGCCAGCTGTGGGCGATCTTGTTTTGCTCAATTGAGTGAACTTCATGTTTACGGCTTCGAATTAACCGTTGAGGTCGAGTAAGAGTTTGATAATGTAGCAAAGTTTGCCTATATTCCTCAAACGTGATTGTTCCCAAAGTGGAACCTTTAATCCCTTTGGCTTTCTTTTTCTCCCCTTCTTCACCCAAAACTTCATAAGAATACAATTTTGGCCTTAGCCCCACAAATTCAGTTACAATTTTCCCGTTTCATTCGTCCTTCATGAGTCCCAAGACTTTTTTGTTTAGTAATTCAATTTCGTATACATTCTTTTGTGGATAGTCTGAGGTGTCAAATTTATCGGAATCTTTTTTGATATACTCATAAATATTTGGTTCTCTAGTGTGGTAAATCAAGCTGTCTGTGTCGGTGTAGAGTAATTTTGTCTCTTCACCGAATGTGTACTTCATGTAATTATAATGAAAGTCGTAAATAATTATCTTTGATATGTCTAGAACTGTGAAGCTGATATGTCTAGAACTGTGAAGCCTATATAGATGGGCTTATTGAATTTAACTTTGGTTTTACTCATTTCAATGATCACCATGACCTCACCAAATATAGTGCAGCTATGAAAGTTTGGTTTGCAATCAGAGCTTTTGCACCCCATATTCCTTCCCACTTTGTCACTAATCTGACATCTTTATGCTTCCTTACATTTTCCGTTATCTTTCCGAAGACAGAGTTGTTCATGAGTTTGAAGAAATTTTTTTTCAAATTCATTTCTTGCCTTCTTTCTCAAATCAGTATTCAAATCAATATAGGCTTTTAGCCATGGCTTTTGCTTGAATTCTAAAACTCGATGAATTTTAACAAGCTTCATTCCCAATTTTAAATACTGTTTCAAGTTTTGATAATGGAGAACGTAATTCGTCTATGATTTCAAATTGGTAATTAGTTTTGGGATTTTCGATGTTGGAAGAGGAGGTACAAAATGCTCTTGATATAATGGTAGGTCTTTATGCAAATCATGGAGTTCTTCAGGATATTCCAAATCTACTTCAAGAATATAACCTATTTCTGAATCATCGGGAATGTTGAAAAAATCGAAAATATCGAATAAGTGATATAGAACTCGGGTACATTTTCATCAAAATTCGACCCCATGAATCTATCATTTGCTTTCGCATACCTAATGGAGCACTGAGACACACCACGTCTTATTGCTCCTTCAACAAGTAATAACATTTCTACATCTGTTAATAGATCAAGTTCAATTCTAGTATACTTTAACATAGCATCGAAAGAAAGCCCTGGGTGCTGTATAGTAGTGTAATGGATCCAAATTATAAGTTTCAATGCAACGACATCTAAAACTTTCAAAAATGTCCGCCAAAAGAAAAACATAATTTTCCAAGTATAAATCCGAATATTCACCTAACGTTTTTAAGTTAAATTTTTCCCACACCTTGCACGCATGATTATAGTTTTCATCTGAAATACCCTCATCATTTAATTTAGAATAAAATTCCTCTTTTGCTGACAGACAATCTTCATCTAATTTCTGCCAATTATCAACATAATCGTATGGAAATACGCCTTTTCTTGTTAATAATTCAAATTCATCATAATTTTTTGAATATTTTCTTGTGACCAATTTTTCATCATTGTTAAGATTTGAAGCTAATTGGGAGATGCTACTTGGCATAAATCGAAAAGAGTCTATGAATCTGAGTTTCACTTTTGTATTTTGCACCCTTTTTGTAAAGGATATATATTTTTCCTTGTTGATAGGTAATAATGAGATATCACCCTCAAAGCTTGTAGCCAATTCTTTGATGAAAATGTGAGAGTCGTAGCCAGATAAATTATGAAATACTATGGGAATTACATGTGAGTCTTGGTAATTTACGTTACACCTGTCATGAGAAGGACCACATATTTACCTGTAAAATGACCATAATCCCGATGTTTAACATCATCTTAGCTAAAATCTTGTTCGCAAATATGACAAACTTTTGCGTTTTGAAAATCATACTCTTGCTTTAATGTTAAGAGTTCCATTGGAACTGGATTTTCAAAATAAGAATCTACTTTCTCAGCTAACTTTTTCAACTCAAGGACAAGCCACGTGATGCAATCCTTTCCACGAAAAAACTAGAGATTCAGATTGTGAATCGTCAAAACTGCATTTCGTGTAATAAGCAACACTTGTAGGTATATTTTTCTGATAAGCATTTCCATGCATTTTGACAACTGGCTCTAACAAGCACTCTATGTGAGCATATACTGCAAATTGAACCCTCTCTTTGTATTTATAAATTTTAAATTTCAAAATATTATCCTCTTCTGTGGGGAGTATTAGTGTGCAATTATTATTTAGATAATTACAATCAATTCTATGTTTTTCAAGAGATTTTTCAAATTTAAAGTGACACAAACACCTGTCACAAAAATAAGTGGGGCAACGATCTTTTGTTATTTGTGATTTCACTAGTCTAAATATATTTTTGATTAAAGCGAAATGATAAACTTCTACATCTGAATCAAAGTTAGTATTTTCAATCATAAGAAGGTGAATAGTAGGTTTTTTTAGATTTTCCCAGGCTTATAAAAACTGGAACAATTTCCTCTTTCTTACTGTATTTATCAGACTCTAATCTGTATACATTTATACTTAAACCGTTCATTTTCTCAAATTTTGGAATATCCTAAAGAGTAATTGGAAACTTGATGTCATATTTGAGTTATGAACCATCAAGCTTAGGATAAGAACTCGTTAGACTGGAATTAGCTTTAACAGGGTAAAGAGCTGCCGTTACTGACCAGAGAAAACCATACGAGTCTTTATTTTTAATATTACCCACAGCTTTTTTTCTCTGCATAAAATCGGGTAATTCAATGAAAGTTGAAGCTCCAACTTGAAAAGGGGTGTATCTATTTATGTTAACCGTTAAGCTGTTAATTTCTATTAATCTCCACCCTGAATCTGATGTTTTTAAATCTTCAATTTTAACTTCAAATTGTAGACAAATTTTATCCTCAGACCATCCACCAATATTCGTAGACGTTAGAATAGGATTATTTTCAGTGCAAAGACGTTTTGCCTCGATTCTTTCCACCCCTCCCACTAATGCCTTGAAAATACCTGTGAATCCAACGCAAGCTTTGATATTACCTATACTATTAATTGCATTCTTAATTCGCGGAAAACACATGCATTTACAATCATCCATAAATGTATTTAAATCTTTATGTATTAAATTTGTTGTAAGTCCCGTTCTTATCCATGTTCCAAGCGCACTTTCTACATCATCCCAACTCACCTACCACCTACTCGGTGGTTGTTTACGAGTACAATGATAAAAAACAGGGGGTGTACCACTTATATGGTGCCAATATTGTTGAAATACGGCAACACTGTCGATAAGGATTCCAGGAATCATGATGACGTCATCAGAATAGAATTTTGTTTATCGAGAATTGTTTAGCATTATATGAAATATGACGCTACTGTCGGCAAATATCAAAGGAGAACGTTTAATTAATTTAGTTCACATATATAAGGATTCCAGGAATCGATGATGACGTCATCAGAATGGAATTTTGTTTACCCCAGAAATTGTTTAACATTATATGAAATATGACGCCCTGTCGGCACATATCAATGAAGAACGTTTAATTAATTTAGTTCACATAGATAAGGATTCCAGGAGTCGATGATGACGTAATCAGAATGGAATTTTGTTTACCGAGAATTGTTATAATTTTTAAGTATTGATTTCCAATATCGATAGTATCGATCGGATACTTAAAAACTGTGATTCATTAGTCAGCACAAGGAGCGAAACCAATCTTACATCATTCTGCGCTCTATCCGCAAGCTTGCTATTCGTACAGAAAATCTGTATCCAGAAGCCTCCCTACCTATCTACTCACGTTCATCTGATGAAATGCAAGTTGCTCGATCCACGAACTTACTTGATTTTGGTTATTTGTAATATATATTTGTGGAATCTTAAATTTTTTAATTTTTACATTGAAATTTTAACTTGATAAACTTGGTATGCTTATCTCAACAAAAAAATTTTCCATTTGCAAATTTAAAAATTAAAGTAGAAATTTATTCAATCTCGAAACAATGCATCAAATTTTTAGTGTGACATTTTACAAATAAATAGAACACCCGCGCGCGAAGCGCGCGTAGTTCTGGTTCAATTTTAGATACAGGTCATTCAATTTAGCTTATTTTAAATTTCGCATTGCAATTACTAATATATTCTGATTTTTAGATGATTTTCATGTATTTATATTCTTTTCAGAGATTTTTAGTGATTATATAAAAACATTTCTCCCGTTTATGAATTTTATTTTCAAATTTTATTTTTATCGATAGTCATTTTTATTTTTTTATTCAGCGTGTATACAGGCATATAATATATATTTTCGGAGGTTTCTTTCAACTATTTTGGTTTCTAAAAATCATGAAAAAATTTAAAGAATGATGAAACTCACTTTTATTTCGAATTCTTAGAGCACTTTCAGGCTAGCCGAAATGGTGTGTTTGAAATTTTGGCTGGATATGGAACAAATTTTTCTTTAATACTTGAAAAATTAATGTTTTTAGCAGTTTTGAGGGTTCTCTGAGTTCACTTTTAGAATCTAATTTGTACCCCGAAACGATACACACGGGCATAAATAATGGAATTACTTTGATAAAGAAATATGACAAGCCATATAAACGTCAAAAAAACTAGAACAAAGTTACTACTAGCGCCACCGCATGGCCATTTTCAACTGTCGGTAACACAGGAGGCTGCTTTTCTGCTTGTTAGTGTAACAATACAGTATTTTTAGTTTGAAGGCAGTATTTTTATTTATAACTTATTATTTTCTATGAGTATGAACATTAACATTAAGTAATATGCATGCGAAACATGGAATTCGTTCCAATTTTCGTTATCAAATTCCATTATTAGTGTAAAGTGCGATGAAACTATATTGAGATTTCGAGGTCAGGAGCAGTCTCTGACAAGAGCGATTTGCTCGTAGAATTAAAAAACTTTAGTGCTGTCATTTAAAAGTTGTAAAATTGCATTTTTCTTTTCTACTTTAATGTAAATAAGTGGTATTTTCACAAAAATCTATACAAAATTATATTTTACTATTACAAACTGTGAAAATATACGGCTCAAAAAACTTTACGAAAATTCAAGATACAAAAAAGCAACAAAAAAAAACACAAAATAAAAATTTCAAAAATCTCTACCTTATCTGATAAACAAAAAGATTTATAAAATAAAATACTTGCATTTTTAACCAAATAAATGAATTGTCAAATATAATTGAGGGTCTGGATCGACAAAAATCATATTTTTTAAATACAGGCTTGTGGAGAATGATGGGACGGAAATATTTTCCATTTTCTGTTTTTTTATCAGGTGAGTATTTTTAATAATAAGCTTGAAAACACTGAAAAAATCGGCCCTAAATTCAATTACCTTTTAAGAAATAAATCATCTTCGTAAGTTAGGCAAACATTGGAATTGTTTGAAACTTTGATGTGCACACTAAATATACCCTATCGATGCCTACAAACTGAAGGAAAGCGTGAAAATTGGCTATTGTTTGATAATATTTACCAGCAAATTGAAACCAATCGGTAACCTCGTTTTCTCAAATTCGTCGACAAAAAGTATTGAGGGAACTTTAGACTTAAAACAACTTCCAGTGAGACATTTGTTCCTCATTAGCGAAGAAAGTTATTTGGAAATTTTCAGATTGATTCAGTTAAAATTGAATTGAATTTGCAATTGTATGTTATTAAACAATAAGAAATTTTCTGTTTTTTCTTCAGTTTTTAGGGATCGTTAGGATACATTTAGTGTGCACATACAAGTTTCAAACAATTCCGATAATAATTTCCCAACTTACGATGATTTATTTTTCAAAAAGTAATTGAATTTAGGGTCGAATTTTTTTCAGTTTTTAAAGCTTAATATTAAAACAGGGAGTCTACTGTTTTTTCAAACAAACAAAAAAACAAAAAAATGCCAGGACTTTACATGTTTTCCAGGACAAGAAAATAGATTTTTCCAGGTACCTTGTACCTTATTGACGTCTCGTGGGGGCGGAAATGCGCCCCTGTGACTGGTCACAGAACAAATTTTGGTCGCACCCCTACCCCTTCTAACATCTCGCGGGGATTACTGTAATATCTTTGTAATTAATAATAATTATTATCATTTTAATATTTTATTAATAGTTTAAAAAAAAATACTATTTTTTAAATACACTTATATAGAAAAAATTAGTTTTTACAAAGGTATTGGTCCCTTGTTTTCCCCTCAGCAATCAATAAAGTGAACTTAGCTGGTGGTTAAAATGAAAATACTTAATTACAAAAATATTCTTTCCAAAATTATATTTTTCTGAAAAAAGATCTAACAATAACTCCACTAGAAATCGAACCACAGAACTTCCGATTGCCGATCGTGTGTTTTCCCAATTAAGCTATTAGAGATATCGAAAGGAAAATCCTTTTTCAGAAATATACGCTATTCTCTCCTCCATTTTTTGAAAAATTTTCAAAATTTTGAAAAGCATATAACTTTTTTAATTTGTGTCGAAATTAAAAATTCCAGTAGGATAATTTGTAAGTCTTTTTTGTTGTGTGTCCGAAAACTTGAAAAAAATGTATAAAAAATAAAAAAAATCGTTTTCAATTTTGAAATATAATTTATAGATATAAATAAAAAATACATAAGATCCAAAGTATAGAATCGATCAGTATAAGAGTGATAATTAAATAGATCAAATCTTATATACACTTGAACAGTGATACTTCAATTGCGTCAATTTATTAATTTCCTATTTTCATACTCTAAAAATCCTAATTATAAAAAAATCAGATCAGAAAATAAATATAAAAGTACATCTATTAACTCCGCAAGCGGGATAAATATGGTACCGTTACTATTCATCCCGCCAGCGGGCTAAATGTCCGCACTATAAAAATTCTGATCAAGCCTGGAATGCAGTATTCCAGACAAAGTCATGCTCGATCAGCTGTTCAAAATAATTAATTCTATAGCACTGATTTTTTTCATAACCTATTACTTTGTACGGACTCACAAGCATCTGTTCAAACTTCGATTACGCGGAAATTAGGATTAAAACAAGCAGACATATATAAATCTGAAAGCTCTCTAGTCCAGAATGTTGTCAAGTGCCTAAAAAGGGAAATTTTAAAGTAAACACGCGACTGACACTTACCGAGAACTTCGGTATCCACAGAAGTGTTCTGGTCGTTGCATTTGTCAGCGACACATGTGATACAAATTGTATGAAGGCACTCTAGCAGTTTGAGGTCATCGGTGGAGGCGAAGGTCTTGTTGCAAAAGACACATTTGGAGAGAAATGCGCGAATGTCGCTTTCATGGCTTTCCGTCGTGCACTCGATTTGTTGTTCATGGTCTTCCTCGTTGTTATAACTACTTTGTTGTTGGGATTCTTGCACGTTTTGTTCGGACACTGTTTGTAATTGATCTCCGATTTCTTCCTTCACCGAAACTCCCGTTCCAGGAGTTAAGTTTTCACCTCCACATGGGTCCATTTTCCGCCGTGAAAATGAAATTTTAAGTTAACTTTTTCATCGACTCTCAAAAACACAACAGGCATCAAGGGCCATGAATCGCGCACACTCCCATTCTTGCGAGATAAACGTGATCGCCAGTGGTGCTAACAGACTGCGACTTTTTCAACTGCACAGGCGTCGCGTATAGAAGGAGTGACGAAGAGGACACCTGGGGCTCTATTCTTGAAACTATGACCCTAGATCTCGCATGCGACTTTCCAATTTTTCCATGCGAGTAGAGTTCTTATGGTATATTTACACGCCTGTTTACTGGTCGCCAGCCAGCCGAAAAGTCATAAGAGTGAAAGAGACAGAGAGCGGGAAATTTAAAGAAAAGTACCCTCTTTCACTCTCATTACTTTTCTGCTGGCTTACAACCAGTCGACAGGCGTGTAAATACACCATTATTCCTGAGAATTTAAGTTCAGGTTATATAACCGAGAATATGACAGAATTTAGGAGAATTTAAAAGAATTTGGGAGAATTTAAGAATTTATGATTTTTAACAATATTTTTATTGTTCAGGTTATATTCAAATACCAGCATTTTAATCCTATGATATTTTTACCATCGAATATTTAATAAGCGGAATAAAACAGTGTTTCATATACAAATTAAAAATCTTCAAATGTATTAATTTCAAACAAAAATAAGTTTTTTTCCATTTTAAAAGATAACTCTTTAACAAAATACTGGAATTTTCAACAAAATAATTTAATTTCAACATAATAGTTGAATATTTAACCTAAAAAGACAAATTGCCAAAGAAAAAGTGCCATAGTTTATATTTTAATAAAAAAGGAATGAAATTTATACAACAAAAGAAAAGAATTTTAAAACCAAAAAGACGAATTTCCACCAAACAAAGATTTTTTCACTCAAAAAATAAATGAAAGTTTATCTCAATTATTGAACTTTCAAACTAGAAGACAAATTTTCTTTACAAAAATTCACATTTTAAACTAAAAAATATTTTGTACAACAAAAAAACCGCGAATTTTTAACTACAAAACATCAATCTTAAAAAATGGAAAAGTTACATTTTCTGTTAAAAAATGAATTCTAAACGAAAAAATAAAAGAATTATTTTCCACTAAACAGTTCAATTTTCAACCAGACATAAGCCTTTAATCAAGAAAAATTTTAAAATGTAGTTTAACTTTGACCCCAGTAGTTTAATTTTCAATTAAAAAAGATTAATTTTCAACAAGATAATTAAAATTTTAACCAACGAGATAACTTTTCAACTTAAAATATAAATCTTTACCAAAAAAAGTGATTTTTTAACAAAGCGGTTTAACCAAATCTTTTAAACAAATTAGTTCAATTATCAAGCAAAGAAGAACGTTTTTTAACCAAAAAGTTGCATTTTTATACAAAAAATAAAAATTTTCTATAATAGATGAAGTTTTAAATCAAAAAGATAAATCTTCAAAACAACAGTTGAATTTTCTGTTGAAAAAGATTTTAGTCGAGTTTTCACGATCAAACTAAGAATTTTTTAACAAGAAATAATTTTCCACCAAAAAAATTGAATTTTCAATCCAATAATCCAATAATTTCAAATTTACAGCTATTTGAATATTTCATCTGAATTTTTTAATGGAAAGTGTTCGTTAATTTTAGATTGAAAGCTCTCAAATTATCTAGTTACAAATTAAAATCATAAAACTTCAAGTTTTATTTATTTTTTGAAAATTT
>NC_046662.1:103747281-103748414 GCF_010883055.1 Belonocnema kinseyi
ATACAATTCTTAAAATAAAAAAATCTGTGTGTCAAAGCACAATCCAATCCGACTATTCTCTCGAAAGTTATCCGATATACAGACAACCACAACCACAATAACAACGAGGTAGACGCCAGAGAGACAGACAGTTACCGATGTAAAAACTTGTTTTTCTGACTCAAGGAGCCTCAAAACGTCAAAATTTAATTAAATTCGCGAAAATCATTATTCGCATAAAACTCTTTTCATTATGGATGAGAATGTGATAAAATAATCATGGGGCCTTGAAAAAGTAGCGTTTTTCGCCTCTTGACTTTTTTCCATATCAAGCTTTTGTTGCTTCAAATGTTCATTTTCGTTTGGGTTTTTGGATTTTGAAAATCCTTTAACTTTGGTAAGTTTAGTTTTATCAAAGAAAGTTGTCTGGATAAATTATTCATATTTTTTTGTACCGTGTTTTTTGTACAGTGTGTCAAAGCCCAATCCAATCGGACCAGTCTTTCGAAAATTATCCGATATACAGACAACATCGACGACGCCGGACAGACAAACAGATCCCGACGTAAAAACTCGTTTTTCTGACTCACAGGGCCTCAAAACGTCGACATTTGATAAGATCCGAAAAAGTTATTTTTCATAAAAAACTGATACCTTCTCATTTTTTACGAGAATGTAGAAATTATCAACAAGATTTGTAGAAAATCTTTCAAAGAATAAAATTATTGTCCCGTCAGTTACAACCGAAAAATTACAATTTCAAAAAAATTAAAGTTGTTTTAAATATTAAGCTAGACTCGCGACCGGGACAAATCAGAAAATGAAAGTAAATTTGAAAATTTAACTGCAGTTCGAGTATTAAAAACTAAACAGTGATTAATTTTACAATGTGATTCTAGATCTGTTCAAAATGATATAATGTACGTATTTTAACGTTAAAATTTTAACTAATTTAATTGCAAAGCCTTTTGTAGTGACACAAGCGTAAAGTTCGAATTAATGTCTTCTTAAATGAACGCCTTTATTCAATTTCTAAATCTTTTTCAAGTATTATTAATTTAGAAAAAAATCAAATAAGCTGGAGGTTTCTGAATGTTACAAAGAAAAGAACAAAATTTGAAGCTCCTCAAGAATTTTGAAATGATAGGAAAACA
>NC_046662.1:103748514-103764590 GCF_010883055.1 Belonocnema kinseyi
GGTGTGCCGAGAGTTGTTTACAGCGCTCCAAGTGGCTCTTGGCAAACTATATCGATGGGTGCTTTCTACGGGGAGCGGTGGGTAGAGGGGAAGTGACTTTTTCCGCCGGACGCGCCGTCTACATTTATGGCGGGCAACTAAGCCCGCACCGCATCTACGTTTATAATATCTTTGGTGGCTATTAAGTATTTTCACTTCAACCATCAGCTAACTTCACTTCGATGAAAGCTTAGGGGGATACAATGGACCAAATACAAGCAGGGTTGGTAGCATATAATACTCTACGTCTTATACGTGGTTCTCTACGCCTATACTACTGCGTATATTCAAAGATAATATTGCTAGAGAGATTGATCAGCAACCTGGGTCGGAGCAGTGTTGCGGAACGAACGTGTTCTTTACTTAAATATCACGAGAATTCTGGATCAATCTGAAAAATCTCTATCCCTTCCACACAATACTTCTTTTCCCTGCCGAGTGCATGGTGTAATAATAAACGTAGATGCGGTGCGGGCTTAGTTACCCGCGATAAATATAGACGGCGCGTCCGGCGAAAATGGTCAGTTCCCTTCTACCCACCGCAACCCGTAGATAGCACCCATATTTCAGTATGCCCCTCGATGCGCAGTTATGGTAACTTAGCTTGGACATGAACCATTTAAATTGAAAGTAAATTCCCAATTAAAATTTTTTTTACATTTATTACTTTTCAAAACATGGTTATCTTTATTAAATCATGATTATTTTTTATTTTGATTTCATATATTTTCTTCTAATTTTAAACTTATATCTTCTAATTTATATCCTTTTATAAATTATAATTTTTTTACTCTATAATATTATATTTTTATTCAAACTGATAAAACTTTTAGTACAATATCTAATAATAGTTCCTTAATATTATTTAGTATTTATTTCTGTGATCTGCAATTTCTATGGATTTTTTATACAATTCGTCTAATCAACTTCTCGTATGTATTTTCCAATTTCTTAATTATTATATATTCTAAAATTTTCATAAAAATATAATTACAATACCAAGTGGCAGGAAAATTGTTCTTTCGGTTTTTAGATGTTAAGGCGGCAGTTTTAAGCCAAATTATGTTTCGCATTGACAACAAAAATTAAACGAAAAGAATTTCACTGGCGCATTCATAAAATATATCATGTTCCATAAAATATATTTTTAAATAAATTGTCAAATATTATAATTGATACAGATTACTTGAAATATTTACATGAGTTATGTGGTACAAAATTAAAAATACAAATAATATAAATATTATTCAAATTATTTTTGAAGTTTTTTCAGAACTTTCAAATATATTTTTAATGACTCCCATTTTTATCGTAAAATTTTTGCAAAATTCGAAAAAATTGCCTCAAAATCTTCCAGATTTTTTTTTACAATTTTATCAATCTTTTAAAATGTTTTGAAATATTTTTAAGACTGAAAAACCGCGAATAATAAAATTCCCGACACTTTAAACTTTCTGAAATTATAAAATGCCGAAATCTGAAAATCCCGAATTTAAAAATTCCAAAATAATAAAATTCTGGACAGTTTACAATATTATTGAACTTAGAAATTCATGAATAATGAAATTCCAGACAGAATTTTGTCCAATTATAAAAGATACAAACTAGAAAATTCCCGAATTGTAGCAATTGAGAAAATAATGTTTTAATCAATATTACTTATTTAATAAAAGTACAATAATCAAATACTTTAATTATAGAAACTTTGTTTAATGTTTAATTTTTTTTAATTATTGCCTTAATTTAAAATAACAATAATTGTATACAAATGTTCCGCAAAAATAAATTTAAAAACACATGCGCTTCAAACAAAACTTGTAGGATTCAATTCAGCACTGATTTAGGGCGATTTTTTTTTTTTTTAAATTAATTATTTTATTTTGGCGAACTTTTTTGTAAGTTAAAAAGGATAGAATGCACTTTCTCAACAACAACAAAATTCTTTGGGGAATTCTCAAATTCAGTAATATTATAAATTGTCCAGAATTTCGGGAATTTTTACAGTGATGGGAATTTTATTTTTGGGAAGAAGCAACTGAAAAATACCAAAAAATATAATTCCCGACAATGTAAATTTCGTGAATTGCAAAATTCCTGAATAATCAAATTCCGGAAATGATAAAAACGCCGAAATATAAGACTCTCGAGTTGAAAAATTTCACGAAAAATAAAATTCCCGACAGTAAGATATTACCGAATTCGAAAATTCTCCACAGAAAATTGCTGAATTATAAAATATCCAAACTAGAAAATTTCTGAATTCAAACAATAGAAAAAATGGTTGTTCATTAAATATTATTTATTTATTGAAAATACAATAATCGAATACTTTTATCAAATAGATTTTTTTTAATGTTTAAAGTTTAAAAAATTATGATTTGAAATTTAAAAAACAATGATTAAAAAAATATTTATATTTCTGCGTGAAAAATTTTGTTCGATAATGTACATAGCATTTAAAAAAAATTAAATAATTATTATTCTTTTAAATTCAAACAATAAGTTAATAAAATTATTTAATTATTGTATTTAAAAAAAATATATAATATTGATCGAAAATTCTTTTCTTCAGATTTAAATTCGGGAACTCCATAATTGGAGGATTTTTTACTTTGGACATTTTCTGCCGGAAATTTTCCAATTCGGTTCTTGGAGATTTCATTTTTTGTGATTTTTCATTCATCGCTTTCGGAATTTTTTCAGTGGTCCCACATTTGTATACCTTCTCTTACAGTGATGTCATTTTTCAAAATAAAAAGTCAACATTTTGTTTTGAAATCATCAAAGGTATTAATTTTCTTTTAAATTATTTCAAATCTTTAAAAATGATTTTTGAAATTTTTCGAACTTTTAATTATCTTCTAACGGATTCCAATTTTTTCTAACATTTTTGTAAAATCCTGCACACAAAATTGTTTCAAGAGCTTCCAGATTTTTTTCTAATTTTTTAAATATTTTGAAATGTTTTGGAATATTTTTAAACATTATCTTTGAGTTATGGACTTTTTCTAAATAAAAAATCATTTTAAATCTTCTTAGAAATCTTAAAAAAAAATTTAATCTTTCAAAATTCTATAGCTCAATTTTTTCCTTTAATTAAAAATATTCAAAAACCTACAGCTTATTCCATTTTTTTCCTGAATTAAACATTTTTCAACTATTCTTTAAAAATCAAAATGCAATACTTTTACTTTCAAATTACAAATAAAAAAGTAGAAAAATTATAATTGTAACATTCAAAGTTTAAATTTATCACTCTGAAACGGTGACAATTCATTTTTTACTTGTTTACTATTGAAAACTGTTGTTTTTTGTTCAATTTCCAAATTGAATATGTTAAAAATGGAATATTTTATACTGAAATAATACTTTAATAAGATTTTGAAATTGAATAAAGGTGTTCTCGTTGATAATTTTTTTATTTTAAGATGTGTATGTAAAAAATATAATATTTTTATTTTTATTTATTAAAATTGTTGTAATGAAAGCGTTTCGAAAAGTTTTTTAATCATTCGGGGAAAAAAATGAATATTTTTTAGGTCAACCAAGGTTTGTGCTCTTTACAAAATTTTGCTTACGTCGTATTTTTTCCACTTGTTTTCACTATTGTTCAATTGAAGTTTGTATCTTTGGGTGAAGAAATCCGTTCTATAGTTTGACAAATATTCTTCACCCAGGAGTCAATTTATCCAGGAACAAGCACTTGGAACAAAACTGACCTTGAGAGAACATTAAATATATATATTTTAAAGTTGACAAAAATCGGGCGCTATTTTCTTTAAAAAAAATAATAATTTGTGGGGGTGCCAAATTATTAAAAAAATAAATTAATAAAACTTGAAAAAGCACCCTCTTAAATAGATTTTTAAACTAAACCTTTGTTGAGTTCTTTCAGGTACTTCTAATTTTTAATAGTCCTACTTTCAAATTTATCTGAAGTTATACGATTTTAATTGTTCTAAAATAATTATTCAAGTATTAAAAGATGTTCATTTCTGATCCTGTAACTTTATACAATTTTACTTTCTAACTAAATAATTTGAAATGTTTCAGTCTGAAATTATCGAACAATTTCAATTCAATAACTCTTACATATTTAAATACCTTTAAATTTCAAATTATTCAATATACTAAAGCCTACAAATTTAAAATGTCATAACTATTAAGACTTTATATAATTTTGGAATTGTTGCTCTGTAGACTAAATAGCACTTACTCTTTTATTCAGAAATTATAACCAAAAGTGTTTAAAAAAGTTTTCAAACGAGTTTTAAGGAGCTTAAAAACAGCTCAGAGGTTTTAATGGTTAAATATATATAATAGAACCGCTTTAAATTTGCCATAAGTCTACTTTTTCATGTTTGATCTACAATTATTCAATTTTAAAAGTTATAAATTACAATTCTGAAAAATAAATTTTAAATAATTTATATTTAAAACCAAATAAATTTACATACTTCAATATGAAAGCAGCTGAATACATTGAATTTAAACTTTTTACCTTTTCACGTTGTAGCAATTTCGAATCCCAGAATAAGTTATTTTTGGCCTTACCTATAACTTATAACGAAAATTGTAAAAATTCAAACAATAAGTCTGCATACTGAAAATGACGTCATTTTTACCGTTAAAATTTGAGTTGTTAAACTGAAGGCTAAAAATTTTTTAAATTTTACAATTAGTGTTTTGTAAATTGTATTGGCATCTTAAATGAGTATAATTAGTTTTTAAATTTTCGGAAGTTTTCCTTTTTTACTACCTAGAGGTAAAAAAGTCTCTTCAATTTTTTGGATTTTAATCATTTATTTTCTTGAGAGATATTCCTATTTAATTTACCCCCGTTTATCAGTGACTGAAATGCATTAGGAAAAAATCGTCAAGACCCAAGGATCAAAATTTTATACATATTTTTTTAAATAAACACTGTAGGAAAACCAGGCGCGCATCCAAAATGGTGGTGAAACAGCGATCCCCCCCCCCCCCCAGGATTTTTTGACTTACCGTAAAATGGTACATATGCATGTATAAACACAACGTGTCTACACAAGTTTGTGATGCCTCCCACCCCCCAGGACCCTTCTCTGGATCCGCACCAAGGGAAAACATCGAAAAGATTCAGGTGTCGAAATTATAATTACAGCGAATTTTTCTGTACTTTTACAGGGACGCCTGAAATACATGAAAAAATAAAATTTCCGATTCGGTGAAACTCCCTCTGTCTCGAATAATAAAATTCAAAAACTAATAAAATTCCCGAACAGTTTGTAATATTACCGAATTTGAAAATTTCCAAATAATAAAATTCCCTATATATAAAATTGTTCCTTAATCAATATTATTTATTTATTAAAATTACGAAAATAAAATATTTTTATCGAATAAATTTTTGTTTAATACTTGATGTGAAAAAATTACTGTTTACATTTTAAATTAAAATAATTCTACAAAAAATGTCTAGACAAACTGATGTGAAAACACGTGTGCCTTAAACGTAAGAAAAATTCTCTCTAAATTTTCCTCGAAGATGATAACATTTTCCAAACAAATTTTGCAGGATTTAAATCAGCACTAATTTATCTCAAAGTTAATTTTCAAAACCTTTAAACGTTAAAAAAGTTGTTTCTTTGGTGCACATATTTAATTATTCCAATAAAAAAATTAATAAAAAAATGTATCAAGTACACATTTTTTTAGCATTGCTTTATCTCGAAATTTCATTCTAGTTTCTTTTTTTTATTAAAAAATTTAATTTTTCGAGAATTTTTTTTTTACAATTTTTTAAAAAGACTATGTCCAGAAAACCTGGCTCAAGCTTCAGATCTGAAAAAATTGAGTAATACATGTCAAACTTTTCTAACCTCAAAAAATATTTCTACTGCTTTACCGTCATATTTTACGAAGAACGAGAAAACAAGAATTCGGCTTCGTAGGATGGTGAGGGCAGCACCTCGATAGGGCAGAAAATGTGATGTCCTATATATATATATATATAGTTCCCCCACTCTGACACCGCGTACCGCATCCACGTTTATAATTTTTTTGGTATATTACTTCTTCAGTTTTCTACGCGTTTTAACGTATTTTACGTTCGAATAAAAACTTGCAGTGCGCATGCGTCAATATAAAAAAATACAAAACCTAATTTATTTATAAGCCTAAGGCACGCGGGTACGTTATCGCGTTTCGCGCTCGTTTTCATACGTTTAATGCGTACACGTTAACTAAATTTTTTCAAATATTGTAAATACTATAACTTAAATCGAAAACTGTGATTTAAGTTTTTGAGGAATTACAGCCATAAATTGTAACTGAATTTTTTCGATTTGATTTTAAAGAAGGTTCTAGAAGCACCTACGACTTTGACGATTACATTCTCATTACGAAACTCCCGCTCGATAATTCGTGTTCACTTGAAAAACGTCATCAAGATCATTTTTAAATCTTGTTAAAATCTACTAAAAATAACGTTTTAAACTTATGCATCTCTTAAAAAATCAAAATTGCATTCTTTTGAAAATCATCCAACTTTTGGAACTTTTGTCTAATTAAAAAAATTCGTGATAACAGTTTCGAAAAACATATATTTTACATCTAGTAGAAATTTAGATTGATATTTCGTAATCTGTTAAAACCATTTTTTTCCTTCTTTAGAAAATTTTCAAAATGTTGAAAAGCATATAACTTTTTGAAGTTTTATCGAATTTAAAAATGTCGTTGGAATAATTTGCAATTCTTTTTACGCCTGTCAGAAAATTTGACAAATATTTCTAAGACTGATAAAAAAATTTGATTCAATTTTTGAAAAAGCTCAAACTTTTTGAATTTTTGACTAATCGAAAAATTTAACTGAGATAGTTTCTAAATAAATTTGACATCTAGTAATGAATTTAAATGAAATTTTCTAATATTTTAGAAAATTTTTTATTTTTTATTTTTCTGAACATTTTCAAAACTTTCAAAAGTATAAAACTTTTCTAATTTTCATCGAAATTAAAAATTTTATTTGGATAATTTGCAAGTCTTCTACCCATCTATAAGAAACTTTGACAAAAAATTTTTATTTGAAATTTTTTTTTTTCAAAATTTGAAAATGCTCTAAATTTTGTAATTTTGGTTGGAAATGTCTACTTAACGAAATTAGCCTTCATTTTGGGAACCTTAAGAATTGTGTCAAAGGCTGACTTGATTGGACAAATCCTTCAAAGTTGCCGTGGCTACACATTCAAGTAACCATACATGCAGACATACAGTCACCGATAAAATTGTATGAATTTCGGATTCTGTGAGTGCCGAAACGTAAAGATCCGTAAAAACGGGAGATCGAAAATTTGGACGATTACATTACACTCTCATGAATGTGAAAGTAAAAATGAATCGAGGGGGTCTAAAGAAATAATGTGGGACCAATTGTGTAACAGTGTGAACCGTTTTGGGGACCAGAGCAGGCTGTGGTCACTAATGTAGGCAACCGTGAAGACACATACTTTGATCCTGTTTTGCGGGCCGTTAGATGGCTCTGTAGTACTTTCCCCCGCTTTACGTCGCTCAGGGGCGTAAGTTTGATCTATCTCTCTTACTCCTTCGTTGTTTTCCTAACGTCAGCACATGTGAAACCTAACCCATTAAGAACTGTTTGAGAGCTGATATCTAATTTGTTGTCATCATTTTCGACCTGGTGATTATCGTTGTAGTACACAACTGAACACTAAAAGAGGGAGTGGTACCTTCTGTATTATTACCATAAAAACAGAGTAATATTTTGTGAAAGGAACCTGCCGATAAGGAAATTGATGTCGAAAATGATGACAACATTTAAATGAAAACTGCTTTCAAACATACTTCCATCTTTCGTTTTTCCTTAGAACATGTTTTTATGAAAAAAGCAATAGAAAAACAAGCAGAAATATATAAATAATTATTCCGGTAATTATTAATGTATTTTTATTTGTTTTTCTATTGGTTTTTTTCTTCTATTTATTAAGTTTTTTAATTACATAATCTACCAATCATCTGGATATAACCTCAAGCAACTATTATCTTATCTTAAAAACATGCGGTAACAAGTAAATTCTCTGGCGGGAAAGTTCAAACGGCTTGAAGGAATGTTAAATACACATAAGAACTGAGCAAATGTTTAAACTAGTTAACCTTAATTATGAATATTAATCCAAGGATAGAATAATTGTGAAAAGAAGAAATTAATTATAAGCAATATGTAGAATTTTATTGTCATTTCGTATCTGTTATATTGCCAAGCGATTTCACATTTCATGGTGAATCCAAGGTCATAAGTATCAGTCAGCGAGCTTTTTTTAGCATCAGTACTGGGGTCTGGTGGCAGCCAGACGCTACAAAAGGACAAACTTTGAACTTTCGGACAGGAAACTGTCACTCAAAATTAATAGGCGTGTATCCGGCCGGATGTGGACTTTTGACCTTTGTCCTTGTCTTGTCACTCAAATTAATTGCTTACTTCCGGTGGGAGGAGCAAGTCGACCTCGCTCACGATAGGTTATACGGCAATAAAATCGTTCGACCATAGACACGCGATTGGTTCAGCGTTAAAAATTAGGAATAAATCCCTCCCAAAATGATGCTTATAAAAATAGGCGCAAAGCACGGAAATCTCAGAATTTGTATTTCGGCGCGCTTTTTCAAACGTTAAACCTGCGACACTTGTCTCTCGAATATTTTAACAGTTTCGGACTTCGAAAATTATTCAAGCAATTCTGAGGCAACCTAACCTCAATTTATGTCTAAGAAGTGTGCGTGTACGATCGGCTCTGCCGATAATACAGAGTCATAATACAGACTGCTAAGACTACTTGTGCGCGATTAAGGCAAATAATTAATAATCAATAATTTATACAATTTTACTGAAAAATGCAAGGGACTAAATATTCCGAAAAATGTCTAATCCGGATACAGAATTATTCGATCTCGTTGAAGCGTTTTCCGATAATCAATTTGAGCCGTTTCAAATTTGCCGAGTCTATCACGAACTTAATTATATTATAATTATCGTTTATACCCGTGACGGTATCGAAGAATACATTGTTCATCAAGAAATAGCAATTGATGATTTGTGATTTAAATAAATCGTTTATATTTATCGAACTTAACAGTGTGTTCAGTGATTTCAGTTTTAAACCTGACCTATTCTTGCGTTTAATGGTTTCAACCACTCAACGACAGGTTACGAATCCTCAAATTCAACGGATTAGTGCGTAGCTCTATAAGGCAATTAACGATTGTAGCGGGCGTAACAATTGTCCTACAAACTCATAAAAGTCGAGGAAGGAAAAAATGCTGCATTGTGCATTATTTGTGATAGTTTAATTCAAAATACTGCAGAATCTAGAATTCTGCAAATATTTTTTCAGTATTTTATGTTTATTGATTCGTAGTATATTATTTATTTTATTTTATTCTTCCCGTAAATCTCGTAGCAAATACCAATGTTTAAAAATTCTTCAAATTTTTATCAATATTAAAGCAGTTTGAGGTTATAATTAGGGCGACCCTGCATAATTTCATCTTTAATATTATGGAATATGAAACATAATAATTATTATCGAAAGAAGCAAACGACACTCTGGGAAAGTTTTCTGTCCGTTCTTCTGCTCGAAAACGTAACGTACAGGAGTTTTCTACTCTTTTCGACGGTTTTCTACTGTTTCCGATGTATATTACGCCAAGCACACATTATACGTACACTGTTAGAAAAATCTGTATGAGGTTTAATATACATGTGTGTGAAGCAAATATGCACCACCGCTACTGAAATGTAACATACATGGGTGTAGTGAATTTAATATACATGTGTATTAAATTCAATATACAGGTCAGTATAGCAATGAGCGTGAAAACTCAACCTGCTTTAATTTCTTTAAATCTTTTAAAATATTCTAAATTCAGTTAACAATCTAGAATTCGCCGACTCAATTGTTATTTATAATGAAAGTGCAATGTACGGGTAAATTTTGTTTCCTAATTTCGCTGTAAATGGTCACAATTTAAGTGGAATACAGTTAATTGTAGGTTAAGTCGGTTATTTATTTGCTTGATCGAACTTTTCGACTTAAAATCCAATTTTATTTTTGGTTAACAGGAAGATGGTATCATGTTTTATTATTTAGAATTGAAAATTACAGCTAAACTTATTTTACATTTGTGAAAAATGAAATTATATGATTTTTCTTGTAAGTGATTAACATGAATGTATATGAAAGTTAATATAAGCGCTCGTAATAGCGATTTCATATGCTTGATGTATTAATTTTCATACACGTGGCTATATTAAATTTCATATTATTTTTAGCAGTGTAGAAAATACTCGAGTTACGCCTAACTGACCAACCCTGAATAATAATAATAATTATTATAATTTTATTATTTCGTTAAATATTAATTGAAAATAAAAACTATTTTTCAAATTAACTTATATAGAATAAATTAGTTTTTTAGCAAAATAGGGCAAAAATTGACCGAATTCCATGCATTTCGTCCCTTGTTTTCCCCGTCAGCAGTCTACGAAGTGAACTTAGCTGGTGGTTGAAGTGAAAATACATAATTCTTGAGTCCATCTCGCATGCAAGATTGAATCTAGTTCAAAGTTCTAGTTCAAAGTTGAGGTTAATTGTAACATTCAGGTACCAATGTTGTGCACGTAATATACCTTAGGTAAATTACATGAGGTTTTTGATGTAATTTACGTACGTATATTACGTTCTCAGGTTTTTACAAAACGTAATATACGTTATCAAGATGGTGTCGACATTATCACATTTCGTTCCATTACTTAAAAAGCGCCGATAGCGGTATGCCATATTATGTTGCATGCATGAAAATTAAAGTGAATGAAAAATTATTTATTATTCTACAATTTCGACAATGAATCGAAGCGGCAAACCGAGGAATCCATGTTGGGAAGAATTATCCTTCCTTACCCAACTTACGTCTAAACGAAATGAGGTATCGCTCTGAAAGTTTGGGAAATAAAAGAAGAGGTAATAAAGACCATGCCTTTGCTTTGTTCCGGTGGAAATTTTGAGAAAAAATTTTTTTTGAAGAAAATACCAGTGGAAGTTTTCTTTCCCAACTTACGTCCACACGGAATGAGATATCATGTATCATGCATGCAAGAATTTGTCTCTGGTCCTAAATAATTAGAATAGTGAAAAAAGTTTTTTTCAAAAATTTATATTTTGGAGAAATACCGACCGTGCTGTCGTCAAACCCTGCAAGCAATTTTCAATGTTGTCAATAGGCTAGTTATGCGGTTTACATTTATCAAAGTGGGACAAAACAACAAAAATCGCTTACGAACATTATGCACCACTAATGCAAAAAATAATGTTTGCACTTGAAATGCAAATAAACATATTTGGCCTGACAAACGTATCAGCCTGGTATCAGCTGTGTCAAAGCAGCACTCGCGCAACGAGTAGACAACCTCCAACTTCTAGGGGTCTGCGGGTAAAACAGATTGCATGATTACCGCCAGAGAAAGTTAAAAGTCAAACTCCTGCTGTAAAACCTAAATGTGTCCGTCGATAATCATTATTTGCATAAGTAAACTTTTTTCTTCCTCCAACTCTTTGCAAGGCCACAGACGATCCTTTAATGTTTATTAACATTTTTCGAAAAAAATTTCCGCGTTATTTGAACTTTTATTTTTCAATATGTGGGAAAAAATATTGATCTTAGGGCTGACTTGATCAGCTGTTACACTCATCACTTGGCTTTAAGGCTTTAAAATGTCCTTTCCAAAATTGAAATAGGCCACGAAACCATTCTTTTTGTTCATGCTTTTCTAAAATTTTCGACTTCAGTTTTAGCCAATAGCAAAAATGTCATAAACATAGATATAGCACGCCCTCAGTGCTGCCTCTACTCAGTGACAGCCCCCTGGCACTCTGAGTTGAAAATGACGGAAATGTTGACCGCGGCCACGGTGGCGCTGGCTGTGCGCAAATGCATGCGATAATGTAAATATTCACACTTTTAGTTTCAAAAATACGTTTTTAAGTATTTTTACTTGTAATAACGGGAAAGTACAAGGGTTTGACATCCAGTGAACAAACAGTTATTATTAAAAGTGGTGAAATGTGTGATTGTCCGTCTGTTCTATTTTTATAAATTTTGATATTAATATAGCACACAAAATATTATTTAAATTTATATTGGAATTTTCCTTTTCTTAAAGAAAGCCGTTTAAATTTCCTTATCATTATAGACGAATGATGAAATTTGTACTTTTTTTAATATTCGTGATAAAATTTTAAACGATAATAAACAATTATTTAAGACTATTAATTTTCCTGATTATTGCATGTGCAAATACGTTTTTGAAATTTGAAACTAGCAAAAACGATTTCCAATTCACACCAATATTAAAAGATCAAAATCATAAAGCTTTTTAATTTCATCGACTGTGAAAAACCTTTATTTTCAATAAAATTATTTTATCCAATTAATGTAATAATCATAATATTTCAATTGCAGTGCAATATTAACAAATCAATGATTAAACTTCAAGGAAAAATGAATTTGTTTACTAGTTCGTTCTTAGGCTATATATAATTTCATATTTTTGCGTTTGTAACTGAAAACAATATCTTAAAAAGTATTTTTAATATTCAATTATTATTACTAAATAATCATACCATGTAATATTACTATAATTATTCACTTTAATCAAGAAAATAAATAATAATATCAACAATCAAATAGAGATGACAATACTTCTATTTGAACTGCCCGCCAAAAATTCGATAAAATGTTTTTTATGATATAAAAATGGAATTCCTACGTTTTATCTCATGCATTTGAATGAATCTCGGGCCAATGGACAATTAGCGATACCGTGGCCGCGGTCAACTCTCATGACACTTCTAAGACGTATTGAATATATTGAGCTAAATGCATGTTGAGCTACTGCGCTTGCACAGCGCAGCGACCGTCATTGGTCGCTGTTGGCACGCGATTCAAAGGGATATATTCAACAATAATTGAAATTAAATATATACTTATTATAAATTGCACATTAATATAAGGAATTACGTAAATTATGATTTATAACCAGAAATAAATAAAATCGCCTACATTTTTTAATTAAATGATTTTTTTTTGTAGTTCCAAAGACTAACTTATATTTCACAAACTGATTTTAAATGAATATATTCCTTAAATTAAATATAATATGTATGAATATTTGTATAATTTCATGTACAAATTTCCATTGCAAAAAACAATCATACTAGATAAATACCTGAAAATAACGTTTTCAGCTGAAAACAGTTCTTCTTAATTCAGAGACGGCACATAATGACGCTCATAATGAACAATAATGTACAAAAATCATCGTTGTTGATAATAAAAATTGAGCCAGTTGGTATTTTTTCCTAACCTTACATCACAAATTGCGTAATTTCTAATATTAATGTATAATTTATAATAATACTGCTGCTTAATTTCAATAATTATGAATTATACCCGGTTCGAATCATGCGCCAACAGCAACCAATGAGAGTCGCTGCGCCAGACAAGCGCAGTAGCTCAACATGCCAAAGTTGGGATCACTGCGTCTACTATGGGAGAGATTACCGCTCACTAGGAGGCGCTAGCGAATTTACATAAAGACCCGCAACAATCGAACTCAAATGAAGCAAAGTTTTTAAAAGAAAATGATAAAAAAAAGGAGTGGAACAAAATATGAAAAATGGGCTGTAGCTTAATTAAAAGTTGAACTACAAAGTCGGAACGCATTTTAAAAAAGGAAAAAGAAATATTTGGCAGAGTTAAGGTTTGAACGTCAGTGCAAAATCCACGTTACCCACTGTTAGTCAATACTTACCTTCCAACCAAATCTTTCATTTCCTTTTCAAGGGCATGTGATTCTTACAGTTTCCCCGACTTTTTTCCAAAAAAATGAAGATTTTTAAAAACTGAATTCGGAGATGCTATAAAATATCATAACGGAACGGACGTCCCCGTACTCTTTTTTGAGGGATAATAACAAAAAAAATTATTGTGCTAAATAAAGATTTTATGCATATGCATTATTTTGAGGTTACGTTAGTTTTCATCTCTGCCTTTCCAAAAATCTGGAAATCATTTATGAAATAAAATTTTTGATTGGCTGCAAACAAGGTTAGTTCCGGGAGATTAGTTACTACGTTTATTTGTAAGTCTAAAGTCTTCAGCCAAAAATATTGCATAGTTTGGAAATAACGCTCTAGTGAATTGTAACACACATAACCTCGTAATATACACGCACGTTGTTAGCAATATCAGAAGTTTTTTGATAAAAAAAAACACACAAAATGTGTGTGGGGACGTCCGTTAGCATGTTTGCGATCATTTCCCGGATTTTGAAGGCAAAATATTTTTTATCCTAGGAAAAAATCCGGGGGAATCTAATAATGAAAAAATCGATACTATTTCCTAAGCGCTATGCAAATTAATCACATTTTGCTAAATTAACTTTTAATTAAATTAACTTTTTTGAATTAACCTACAAAAAAGTATGTGGGGACGTCTGTTAGCATGCTAATTTTGTATAATTTTCTTTTAAAAACATTACTTGGCTTAATTTGAGTTAAAGTTCACTCGTTATCACGTGTCAATAAAATTGTATGCAAAGATGATACAAAATTCCAAAGTTTTCTGATTTACGCTTCTAACGAGCGAAAGCCAGTCCCTTAATTGAATCCTGCATTGCCGCCTTCACAGAAAAGTCACTATCAGATAAAAGCCATACCACATGCTCATAATTGTTGAAAATGTTTCAATTATATATCTAGATACAGAGAAAACTTTTCTTTTAACTTTTAAAGGAAATAGTTATAAAAATAAGAAATTTCATACCACACACTTTTCAATTCAGAACTACACACTTAAAAATCAGAACTTCACAAAGTGTATCAATTGGCACACAATCTTGGACCCTGATCACGCCACAGGAGATATGGAAAAACTTGATTTAATCGTAGTAGAAGTAGGTACTGGGAAGATTTGGGGCAGTGATTCGGAATCCAATGTCAAAATTACAAAACATAATTTTCATGAAAAAATTAAAGTTTTTTAGAAAAGTGGAGGCACATTATCGTACGCGTATCAGATTGAATTGCTTTTTTTACATGAACTTTCAAGAAAAAATTAGTCTGATATCTGAAAACCGGATTATGATGTCCAAAAAACGCGTGTAACCTAAATTTTTGCAAAATTTGACTGTTTTTTGCAAATTTCTAACTGAAAATGGCTCTATATCAGAAAAATACTAGGTGTATCTTGTAGAAGCCGAAGAAATTAATCGATTTCATGCCCTATAAATTTATTTTAGCACATAGAAACAGCCATGAAATGCACAAAAACGATTTTTTTAATTTCCCCCGCTTTTTGGCGTTATGAGGTCCACCATGTTTTTTCTGACAAAAGGCCAAAATTCAGAGCAATGAATATATGTGTATATATATATGTATATATGTGTGTGTGTGTTAAAGAATTGAACTAGTGATAGGTTTTGATTCCTCTAGAATCAAACCGAAGGGCCTATGACAAAGCCACCGAACGCGTCCTCGGGTTGCGGATAGAGGGTCCCTGTACCAAGGGTTTCTGTTGAATATGCTTACAAAAATAAATAGGCAGTCGCGGACAATTGTCCAGGGGTGGTCCCGAAGGAATTAACCCCCAAGCGGAGGTGTGAAAACCGTGCCGAAAGCTGAATGGCACCTGGGTGAGGTGTCTAGAACGGTGACTCTGGGATACCGAGCGACCTTTCAGAGTACGCAGCCTTATCGTTGCATGCGGGGCTCTACAATGATGGACGAACCCCTTTCCGCGGGATCCCTTTCGGCGTGACCCCCTTTTCGCGGGACCCCTTTCGGCGAGATCTCCCAACCTTTGAGTGGACGGAGCGACTGAAGAGTGTGGCACTTTTCGCAGCAACGTCTGCGAAACCATGCTGAACTACTCCGTAAAAGGGGCTATGTAAGCGAAACGCCTACTCTACCACAGCTAGAACAAGCCGGCAA
>NC_046662.1:103764690-103772187 GCF_010883055.1 Belonocnema kinseyi
ATTCTGGGTACAGCACATAGAGTTGCAAATGGAAGAGACCCTCTTCTTAAAATGGTCAGGAATCACGTAGAAGTGGGCAAAGGAGCGTTTCTGTACAAAGCATCGGAGGAGGCTGCTGAAGCACTCGGACTTGACTTCAGTATTAGGGGTGAGCAAAATGCATCAAATATTATCTATCTCGAGTACTCACTCCTGAAAGCCCGGATTAAGAAAGCACAAGAGAAAAACTTTCGTGAACAGCTCCTCGATAAGAGGATGCACGGTATCTTCCACAGAAATGTGAAGGATCAGTCAATGTCTTATGAGCTAACGTTTGCTTTCCTTAAATCGTCCGGATTGAAGTCTGGTACGGAGGGTTTCATTTTTGCATGCCAAGACGGTTTCATTTCCACTTTAACATATCGTCGCCACATTTTGAGCCAAGACATTCCCGATGATAGCTGCAGGGCGTGCCATGCACACTCCGAGCATTTAGCTCACATACTATCTAGTTGTCCAACTCACGCGGGAACGACCTACATTAGAAGGCACAATGCGGCACTAAGAGTGCTTTATTACCATATCTGTCACTCCTACGGCATTAACCTTAATATCGCTCCTCTAAATGCTTCTAGGGAAATTCTAGGGAACGTGAACCTGTTGTTAACCTAAGGAAAGCTTTAAAATTCGCAGCATTTACTTCCCACTTTGAGGTTACAAAACGACTAGCCCGCTAAAGCTCCGTGCACAGGAAGTAGCTAAGCAGATCCGTGTGCGTTGCGCCTTGTGCTTATTCGCTGAGCAAATGTGTGTGCGCCCTGCTTAAACGCATGTGTGATTTTGCACATGTGTGTGTGCGTACTTCTGCGGCAATAGGAAAGTGACCGTTTTTGGTGAAGTCCATGTATTACAGATTGGTCTCCTCATATCTATTCGCCATGGTATCGTGAATAAGAGCGAATCATCGTACAGTCATTTGAATCGCTCTTTTCCTCTTTGGAACCTTCCCCCATCGTTACGAGCCGATAGAGGCCGGTCGTACCCGAACCAGCACGAAGCCGAAAAGAGCCAGTTGGCGCGGAAATTGAATGTATAAGTTTCAAGTTTGATACCATTCACACGGGTAATACCTTAATTTGAAAAGAAAAGTGTTGCTTTTTCCATATTTTTGTGATTATAGATTCATGCTAATTATATATATTATTTAAAATGATTATGAATGAATTTCATTGTATTTTTAGAAGTATGTAGAAAAAACTGCAGAAAAAACAGAGGGCAAACCAATAAGAACTAATGTTTCATGAGCCTTACTCTGAATAATTAAATCCATAAACCCATTAACATTTAAATTTCTACAATATTTAACCCTTCATGTGTACATTCGGTCTTTAAAGGAACAGTCGAAATAGCGCAAATTCAAATTTCCCTCCAATATTTTTACTATATTTCAATTTTTGTTAAAAACGGTTCAAAACTTTTAAATTTGGCAACTACTAAGACATGAAGCACATACCACGAGAAGTATCCCTGCATTTTTGTAGATTTTTTTATGGCCTTAAAAACCTTGAAAATCCGCCAGTTCCTTAAAAGACCCAGTGTACACATCGTGTCTCGAAAAATATAGTGTACTCACGCAGTGTTAGATTTCTACAACATATAGCTTAACTAAAGTTGGATAACAGTCTGTCTCTTTTAAACATAGCTTATAAATTTATAATTTCATCTTCGACTACTGAAAAAGAGACGTTTGCAGTAAATAATTTAGGGCTAATAACATAATGGAATAATAATAATACATTTGAAATTCCAGATTATTTTTAGGCTTCTGAGGTGATTTTTTCAATTTTCCAGGTCAACTTAAATTAATTTAATCATAATTTTAATACTTTTTTAAATATCACAGTAGTTGCGAACCACCATATAAATAAAGTGATGGTTTCATGCATACTTTTTTCGTCATAACTTAACGCAGTTAATAGTCGGGTTCTCTTTTTATACTTTCTTGAGTATTTCAAGTTATAGTAACAGGACAATCTCATAAAATTGAGATGCAAGTGTAAAATTGACTTCTGGCCATGTTTTATATACTGGAATAAAGACAAAAATCAACGACAACTTCCGGACTAGTGTATCATTTTATTACAGCTGCAAAACTTGCTCCGCAAAACAAACATTGTGATAAAGTAACGTTTAGGAATTATCCTAATTTCCTCATCATATTAAAATTGAAAATAATGAGATTGTAAAGAGTAAATAGAATCCAGAAGTAATGAACTTTGTAATACAATAATAATGTTTATAAAGTTATTTTTGGGTTTTATTAATTTCTAAAATAATTTATTATTTTTAATTTTAATATGATGAGGGAATTAGTAAAATTACCAAACGTTACTTCATTACAATGTTTGTTTGATGAGAAACTTTTGCTACAGTAATATAATAATACAATAGTCTAGAAGTACACGTTGGCTTTTGTATTAAGTCACAATATTAAGCAATTTCAGAATAAATGATTGTAAGAATAATAAGCGAGGAACTGCATGAATGAGCTAATTAAGGTATTACCCGTGCGAATGGTATTAAACTGAAAATTTAGACATTTAGATTGAGCGCCTTCTCGGCTTCTTACATGATCGTTTACGACCGGCCTCTTTCAGATCGCAACGATGGGGGAAGTTTTCTAAGAGGAAAAGAGCAGTGAGGTTATTCTCGAGTATTGTTCTAATATTTTAAAATGCTAAAATGGCTTATTTTAGAATGGTTGGCGTAAATCGGTATTCTCGAGTTAGAATTGATGGTTAACATGCTTAAATTTTAGAACACTTTACAAAGAGGGGGTCTATACCATTCTAAACGAGAGTTTAAACCACTCATACGTAGAAGGGAAAAATGTAGCCTAAAATTAACCTCAAAAGGAAATACATAATAACACGTATGACTCCGGGGAGGGAAAAACACAAATATAAATAAATTATAATAAGCACAAGACAAGAAATATAACGCTAAAGGACGAGAAAGTAAAAGATTTTTGTAATAAAAAACCTCGAAACGAATTACATCGCACGTAGAAGAGAGAAACATAGCCCTAAATTAACCTTAAAATAAGTGTATCACAACACGTATGACTGCGAAGTGAAGTCAATATGGCACTTCGCGACGCGATAAATGCTACGTGCATAGAAATATTAAAAATGGGCTTTATCACTATTTTCTTCGTCGCGGTAAATTTCTGGACTATTTGACCAAGTAATGTTTAATATACATTAATAGGAATGTATTTGCAATATGTTGCGACAACAATATATATTATCGTTGCTTCTTTTATTAGATATTTAGCTATATCTACGATGCGGAGAAGGAATTTTTTAAATGAAACTTTAAAGATGCGTTTTTGACTCCGAAAAGAAAATTTTCATTTCTATTAGAACTTCGAGCAAACAACTTTTTTTATATACGCCCGAATAAATATCTGTATATTAATTCTAAAACATCGGTATACGAAATCGCTATTAAGAGACAACACTGTAAAAAACAATCCATGTTTTTTTACATTGAACCAGTGATCCCAGATCTGAAACGAGATGTGGTCCAATACTATGACAGGGCTATGTTCGTGTGAATGTAGGAATAGACGATGTATATGACTGGGTTGCGCGCGCAACCCATTCCTCCTCTTCTGAATTTGAAAACTCGAAGGCGCACGATTGCCAGTCGGAGAACTTCGGCGGTTCTATTTATATTTCTATCCGCTTTGAAATAAAATCAAGAGATTGGGATTTTATTTCCAGGTTTCGATGCTAGCGATTTTCATGATTTGAATCAGCCCTGTGCATCTGAAAACAAAATTGCGATCCCTTAGAGTCCTAAGTTGGTTAGTTCCTAATATCTTCAGCGCGGCGCTAGTTGTCGCATCACGCCCTGTTTTTGCATTGTAAGCAATGGGAGTAGACCACTTTTTTGTTTAATAAACAAAATGTCATTTTCGTAAAAAAAATATTGAAATGAAAAGAGAGTTACTTATTTTCTATTTCAAAACAATTTTCCAAGCGACGTATATAAATGCTCTTGGAAAACATGAATTAAAACGTCACCCAATAAACTTGGTAAAGTGAAATATTATATTTGAATTTGAATGAAAAGTTAAATATAATCCTTTTTATATCTGAAAATGCAGTAAATAATATTTATATCAATAAAATATGTAAATAGTTTTGTAATAAAAGTTTTAATATTATACAAGTTCAAACTTAATATTATAGGGTTTAGCGACTACTTACACTATTGAATACAATGAGAAAAATGTAATTGAAACGGAATTAAATTTGTATTCATGAACATATAGCATAAAAATATGTAAAGGACATTAAAAATAGTTTATTCAATAATTGAACTTGTTGAAAAAAACTATTTTTCAGAGGAACAAATATAAATTATAATGTTATAAAACGTCCAAGGTGTAAATATATTCAATATTTTAACATCTTTGTTTTAGAGACTTAAAAGGATATAATGATAAAAGAGAGCAATTAAAGAAATTAATGTTTTTATTTTTCACCGATTATTAAATAAAATGGTGTTGAATGCAAAATTAGTTAAATTCAATTAGAAATACATTTTATCCATTATATATTCATAAGTGAGAGTATGCACATAGTAAGTTTAAACTTAGTACTATTCAAATTTTTCTCGTGTTTTTTTTAACATTCCATTAATTATATTGTTCATTTGTTTTCGACCATATACTTTAAGAATCATATTTTACTTTTTATTAAAATTCAAATCTAAGATATATTCCACTTTACCAGGATTATTGTACGACCATATGAAACATATTTTGTCTTTAGTATTGATAGAAAATGATTGGAAAAGTATTTTGAAATATTAAATGAGTAACATTGTTTTAATTTCAAGAATTTTTTGCTTGGAAATAACATTTTGTTTACTAAAAAATTTTTAAAAGTGATTTAGTCCTATTGCTTTCTATGTAAAAACAGGGAGTGATGGGAAAACAAGCCCCGAGCTGGAGATATTAGGAACTATTCAACTTAGGACATTTGCGGGGTCAAGTTAAAATCTGAAATATGGAGAGATGCACAGGGCTGATTTGAATACTTCGCGCGCCTCTATATATTATACTTATTATTATTATATTATTATAATTAAATACAAGGTGTGTTAAAAAAATACAATACATAATGAAAATAAATTATGTAATTGAGTATGTGATATTATAATTATATATTTTAAATTTTCAAATAAAACGAAGCTACATATTTTCTCAAATAATTGACTGAAAACTCAACTGTTTTGTAAAAAATGTGTCTCTTTGGATGAGTTCAACAGTTTTTAACAAAAAATGTAAACTTTTTTTTTTGTTGAGGCTTCATAATTTTTGTTGAAAATTCATCTCCTTGATTAAAAATTTAAGGATTTGGTTGAAAGTTCGTTTTTTTTTTAGTTGAAAATTAAGCTGTTTTATTAGACAGTTCGATTTTAAAGATTGTCAATTCGTAAATAAAACATTTGAGTTTGGATTTATAAATAAAAATGTGAAAATTAATAATATAAAGTGACTTAAAATAAAAGAGTTCAATTTATAATTTAAAAAGTTTCAAATTAAAAAAAATTGCAATTAATCCACTTTTATTGATCAAAATGATACAGTCTTTAACATTAAAAAATTTATTGATTTATTCTTCAATTTAAAGCACTGAAAATAATAGCTTTGGCTCATATTTTTTAACCAGAAGTCTTTGAACTATTTTCGTTTAAAAAAATTGAAAATGTAACTATTTGCTTAAAAATGAAATTTTTTTTTCAAATTAATTTTTTCTGGCTTAAAATTCAATTGTCTTGTAGCAAATTTTTCTTTCTGGTTTAAAAATTCATCTGGTTTGGGAGAAATTTCATCTTTCATGTATAAAAACTCAACTCTTTGACTGAAAATCTATTTGTTTTGATTGAGAGTTCATTAATTTTTCTGTAAAATTGGTCTTGTTTTGTTGAATTAAACTTTTTTTTTGTTTTAGAATACACCATTTTTAAGTTAAAATTTTAATTACCTGGCTAAAATTCAAACTTATTTGTAAAAATTTCAGTTTTTGCTTGAGGTTTATTAATTTCAGTTAAAAAAATCATCTTTCTGGTTGAAAATGTAACTATTTTGTTGGAAATTTGTTTTTTTGTTTTTTTAGTTGAAAATTCAATTATTCTGATAGTAAGTTGAATTCTAACATTTTCAACTGGTAAACTCAAATTTTATTCTGTAAATAGCAATTCTAAAATATTAATCTGGAACAACTTAAAATAATAATAATTTAACTTTTATTTAAAAAAGTTTTTGCTTAAAAACTTGGTTTAATCGTTCAATTTTTAATGTTCCTAACTGAAATTTCCTTGAAGTAAGATCATTTTGAACCTTAAAAATAAAAGCGTAATTTATATGTTTTTACCAGAATTCTCTAAAATGTTAAAGTCATACAAATTTGAAATTGTTAATTTCATATTTTAACATAATTTTATTTTAAAAATTGTAAAATTAAAAGGTGTTAAAAGTTTGTATTTTATACGTATGAATTATTGAAAGTTTGAATAAAATATTTGCAAATTAAAGATTTGTCAAGCTTCAGTTTTAAAAGTTTAACATTCAAAAGATTTCTATCTCAAATAAATCATTTTCAGATTTAAAAATTTTAATTTTCTAATTTCACCCTGAATTTTGAATTGGAACAGGAAATTTTTCAAAGCAATTGTATGTATTTCTGAATTGGATCAGAGATTTTTCGAACAAATTATCATACAGATGTGGGACAAGGAATTCTACAAAATAATTAAAATTTTGTGTTAGGACATGAAAATTTGAAAAAAGAAGTATAATCAGGGTACATTATAATATAATTAATATAATATATAATTAACTATGTATAATATTATAATTATAATAGTCCCAAGTAGTCCTCAAAAAGTATAATATAACCAAATTCTAGGAAGCTATAGTTTGTATTTGTTTAATTCCAAATGATTCTCATAAACAAATTTCATAATTTCGAAAGTCCGAGGGCTATTTTAACTTTTTTTATTTAATAGATAAATCAAACGCTTAAAAACTCCAGCACAATTGTTAACAGCTAATTAATATTAATATTAATATAATTATAATATCGAAGAAAATAGTGTTATAGAGGAGTAATATAGCCTAAGGACAAGAACGACTGTAATATAGACACAGAAATGTGTAAAAGTATACAATGAAGACAATAAATTCTATTCTATACGAGGTGTGTTCAAAAAGTAAGGTGACTTTTCAATTTTCGCGGGCTACGTACATTCAAGTATTAAATTTTCTGTTTCGTTGTGTTGGTACACTCGTCACGATCATATGTTCACAGTTTTGACTATATACTAGGCAGTCTGATCAGTCCCTGAAAAATGAAACACGGAGACGTTTTTTTGGCCAAAGTCGGTTTTATTTTTCAACATACTCTCCTTTTAGGTCCATACAGCGAGTCCAACGATTTT
>NC_046662.1:103772287-103775182 GCF_010883055.1 Belonocnema kinseyi
TGCCATGTGCATCCCAAAATACGAAGGCCATAACCTTTCCGACCCATTGTTGCGTTTTTGGACGCTTCGGAGCACTTTGGCCCGGTGGAACCCACTGTTTTGTCCGTTGCGTTGACTCAGGAGTGTAGTAGTGGATCCAGGTTTCATCCATGGATATGAATCGGCGCAAAAACTCGGTCGGCTTACGCGAAAATAATGCCGAATTCTGCTGGAAAGTTGTCACACGAATTCGTTTTGGGTCCACTGTGAGCAAACGCGGCACCCATCGCGCGCAGAGCTTCTTCATGCCCAAAACTGAATGCAAGATCTTGCCCACACGTTCCAATTATATGCCTACAGCATTAGCTACCTCTCTCAATTTCATTTTGGGATCACTCAACATCATATCATGGATTTTTTCGACATTTTCTGGTGTAGTGACCTCTTTTGGGCGCCCAGATCGTTCAGCATCAACTGTCCTCGTACTGCCACAACGAAACTCGATAAACCACTTATGAATCGTTCCAATCGACGGTGCAGAGTCCGGGTAATACTTATCCAGCTTGGCCTTGGTCTCGGATATCGTTTTCTTGCGAAGATAGTAGTGTTTGATCAAAACTCGAAACTCAGATTTTTCCATATTAAAAAAAACTCGGAGGTTAGTCGCTCAGACTGCCTAGTAGCTCGTGTTGGTTTTCTGGTAGAGGCGTAAAAGGTTAGAAGGGTTTGGTGTGCTCGACGATTTTCTTCTTTCGAAAAAAATGAAGCAAAGAGTTTGCATTAAATTTTGTGTGAAAAATGGAATCCAGTGCTCTAAAACTCCTGAAATTTTGACAGTTGCATATGGTGATTCTACTCTGAGTAAGAAAAATGTGTGTAAGTGGTACAAGCTGTTGCAAGAAGGCCGAAAGGATGTCGAAGACAAACCTCGCCCTGAACGTCTCAGCACGTCAACAACAGATGAAAACGTTCAAGCAGTGGAAGAAATGGTGTTGAGAAATCGCCGTAGGTCAATAAGGAGCATTACCTTCAAGTTATGCGCCGTTTGCGAGAGGCGATACGCAAAAAACGTCCGGAACTTTGAAAAAACAATTGGTGGCTTTTGCATGACGATAATGTACCTGCTCATTCATCGTTGCTTGTGAAAGAGTTTCCCTACCGAAAAGAATCTTTGAGTATATACTAAAGAATCTTTAGGTCAAAGAATCTCAAAGAAATTCTTCGCAGGCACTCAGGTAGATATTTTTAAAGGTCCAGGAAGCTCGTTAAAATGGTCTGAAGGCTTTAAAATATCCTTTCCGAAATTGAAATAAGAATACGATCATAAATAACAAGCAGAGAGGCTATCTCAAAATCTAGAAAATTGTATATCAGTATATAAGTTATAATTATAAATAAGTATAGTGAGAAAATTCATCAATTAAAAAAAGTGTTAATAATTTGAAGAGAAATTTAAAAAGGGAGAGCGGATTAGCCATGACCAACTACTGTAAATAACTCTGCCCGCCCGGTACGTGACGAATAAAAAAGGAACATTATATTACCATCGCACCACTCTTAAAACGACCACTAAAAGGATCTTGAAAAGGACCCAAATCTCTCAAACTATCTCCGAGACTATTTTGTTTCAAATCGACTTTGTTTATAGACTCAAATGGGCCAAGCTATTTCGCTAAAGAAAACTCAGAGATTTCTTTCGGTAGGGTTCTGACCAAAAACAGCATCACAGTCATGCCTCAGCCTCCGTATTCACCGGATTTGGCCCCCAGTGACTTTTTTCTTTTCCCAAAACTGAAGAGACCCATGAAAGGACATCGATTTTCAACGATTGAGGAGATAAAAACTGCATCGCTGAAAGAACGCAAGGCTATACCACAAAATGATTATCAGAAGTGCTTCGATGGTTGGAAAAAGCGTTGTCACAAGTGTATTATATCTGAGGGGGATTACTTTGAAGGGGAAAACATAATTATTGAGGAATAAATGAATATTTTTTGAGAAAACCATAAAGTCACCTTATTTTTTGAACACACCTCGTATATAATTATAACATCACATACTTAATTATATAATTTATTTTCATTATGTACAATAATATACACAATATAAAGTATACAATATAATGAACACAATATAATATACTACAAAATATTAATCACGGTATTAATATTCTGATATTGCATATATATTTTTATTTTTAAATTGTGCGAAATATTCAAATATCATTAAAATCGCCAATTTCTTTCAAATGCGGATCAAGATGTAAATAAGTCTATTATAATATAACATAATTAGAATATTATCATTAATAATATATTTATATATTTCTATATATAATATATATATATATATATTTGAAATAACTTAACCTCAAAATATGCACATAGAAAGAGGCGCATTATGTATTCAAATCATGAAAATCGCCAGCATCGAATCCTGGAAATATTAAAATCCCAATCTCTTCATTTTATTTCAAAGCGGATAGAGATATAAATAGAGCCGCCGAAGTTTTCCGACCGGCATTCGTGCACCTTCGAGTTTTCAAATTCAGAAGAGAAATGGGTTGCGCACGCAACTTAGTCATGTGTGCCGTCTCCTACTATACAGGGTTGCCCATATTCGACGAAAAGATTTGGCAACACTGTAACTTTTGACAGAGATGGCAGATGGAGTAATGACGTAGCGCAGTGATCCCAGATCTGAAACGAGACGTGGTCCAATACACGTCTACGTCCGTTTAAATATGGTAGGAGACGATATAAATGCCTAGATTGCGCCCGCAACCCATTTCTCCTCTTCTGAATTGGAAAACTCGAAGGTGCACGATTGACGGTCGTAAAACTTCGGCGGTTCTATTTATATCTCTATCTGCTTTGCAACAAAATAAAGAGATTGTGATTTTAATATTTCCAGATT
>NC_046662.1:103775282-103776741 GCF_010883055.1 Belonocnema kinseyi
ACAGGTTCAATTGCCCGAACAATCCTATCATTTAGGATAGCTGTGAATATCTTATAAAGCGTGTTCAGACAAGTTATTGGCCTATAATTCTTCGGGTCAGCTTAGTTGCCTATTTTCGGCAGAAGTATTGTGCGCCCTTCCACCAACCACTCTGGAATCGGCTCTTTCGACTTCAAATATGAGGTGAAAATACGGGCCAAATGCCGATGGGTTGAAGAAAACTTCTTCCACGAGAAGGTTTTGATACAATCTGTTCTCGGTGCGGAATAGTTCTTCATCCCTCTTAATACTTTTTTCACCTCCTCGGTAGTGATGGGTGAGCATTCTTTATCATGTGTTATGAGGGCAACACATAACTCCTTGAAGTTCTTTATATTTTATGAGTCTTCGTCTAGTCTATGCTGAACTTCGTAGACTTCTCTCCAAAATACTTCGACCTCCTCTGGTTTGGGTGGGTTTTCGACAGTAACTGGAGGGTCTTGGAAGAGTCGAGATGAGTCAGAGAGAAACTGTTGATTTTCTCCGACCCACCTCTCCCTCCGCTCTAGACTTTTCTTAGCGTCAGATAGTATCCGTATGCTCTCAACAATATGCTGTCTGATGGTCAGCAGCTTTGACCTGTTTAGTGCGTGATAACGGGTCCGGAGTTCGCGCGCGAACTTTCGAACCTTGGCGGTAAAATTCCTGCCAGATGTGATGTAGTTAATCACACACTGAATGCGGGACGCGTACTGTCTTGCCCAGCCTATTTTTACGGCAAGTTGATGCATTCGTCTTTTGGTCTTATGATCAGCCGTTGGTTTTGCTTTACGGTTCGCATCGGCCAAAGCTCTCGCTGCATTATACACACAACAATTGATAGCCCAGATGTTGGATTCTCCGGAAAAATGTCTACGAAGCTCGTCATCCATTTCAGCCAAATCGTTAGGCTTGAGAGAAGCCTTGGTGTTGATGTTTCTCCGGATCGTAAAGCATCGCTCTTCATCGATTGGATGTCTGCCTGCGGTTGGTCTTAGTGTCGCCTCTCTTTCTCTGTTGCCGGCTTGTTCTAGCTGTGGTACAGTAGGCGTTTCGCTTACATAGCCCCTTTTACGGAGTAGTTCAGCATGGTTTCGCAGACGTTGCTGCGAAAAGTGCGATAGCTCCGGGTGTTTCTCGCACCACAGAGCATGCAGCCGTGCCATGTAACCCCGTTCACGGGCCACACTCGCGTCGTAGCACTCTAGCAAGTCGTGATTCGGTTGCTCCGTCCACCCAAAGGTTGCGAGATCCCGCCGATCCATCGCATTGAATCCATTTTCATTGGCTCCCCCAGCTCTAGATTAGTCGGCATTGTTGGCCGACCTATTGTCGGGATCCCTGTGCGTTCTGTTGTTTTGAACCGCACTTACTACAACTATGTTTGGTGTTGTCATTGTTGTTCCCACGAGAAGCTAGGGAAAGGGGTTCGTCCATCCTT
>NC_046662.1:103776841-103777942 GCF_010883055.1 Belonocnema kinseyi
TCTTGATATCGGGACAAGAAAGGTTATGCACATGAACAAAAGCATGCATCTTAAGTCTTCCGTTCCGCGACTGTACATCTCACGCCGCCAAGGGGGTCGCGGTATATTGAGTCTTGAATGTCTTCACAACAGCATTATTCTGGATACAGCACATAGAGTTGCAAATGGAAGAGACCCTCTTCTTAAAATGGTCAGGGATCACGAAGAAGTGGGCAAAGGAGCATTTCTGTACAAAGCAGCGGAGGAGGCTGCTGAAACACTCGGACTTGACTTCAGTATTAGGGGTGAGCAAAATGCATCAAATCTAATCTATCTCGAGTACTCACTCCTGAAAGCCCGGATTAAGAAAGCACAAGAGAAAAACTTTCGTGAACAGCTCCTTGATAAGAGGATGCACGGTATCTTCCACAGAAATGTGAAGGATCAGTCAATGTCTTGAGAGCTAACGTTTGCTTTCCTTAAATTGCCCGGATTGAAGTTTGGTACAGAGGGTTTCATTTTTGCATGCCAAGATGGTGTCATTTCCACCTTAACATACCGTCGCTCCATTTTGAGCCTAGACATTCCCGATGATAGCTGCAGGGCGTGCCATGCACACCCCGAGCATTTAGCTCACATACTATCTAGTTGTCCAACACACGCGAGAACGACCTACATTCAAAGGCACAATGCGGCACTAAGAGTGCTTTATTACCATCTCTGTCACTCCTACGGCATTCACTTTAATATCGCTGACAAAAACATCATATCCAAGAAGAATGAAAGGAAAGAGAGGTATCGAGACCTTATAAGGGAGTTGCAACGATTGTACCCGGAATATTCTGTTAAACTGATCGTCCTTATCATCGGCGTTCTTGGAGGTGCCAAGCTTTCACTTGCTAATAGCCTAAAAAGCATCCCTGCGTGTCAACAATATGCTAGAACACTTGCGGGAAAAATGCAGAAGGCGGTTGTCCTTGGGTTACTTCGTGTTCTTAGGGTGCACGAGGCTTTTGCTGAATCGTCGTATTGATTTTTTTACAGACTGTAACCACCTATCTCACGGTTGTGAGACGTGGTTGTGGCTGAAATTTTACCGCGATTTCGCTGGAAGCGGGTGCA
>NC_046662.1:103778042-103782725 GCF_010883055.1 Belonocnema kinseyi
GTTATGCACATGAACAAAAGCATGCATCTTAAGTCTTCCGTTCCGCGACTGTACATCTCACGCCGTCAAGGGGGTCGCGTAATATTGAGTTTTGAATGTCTTCACAACAGGATTATACTGGGTACAACACATAGAGTTGCAAATGGTGAGACCCTCTTCTTAAAATGGTCAGGAAACACGAAGAAGTGGGCAAAGGAGCGTTTTTTGTACAAAGAAGCGGAGGAGGCTGCTGAAGCACTCGTACTTGACTTCAGTATTAGGGGTGAGCAAAATGCATCAAATCTTATCTATCTCGAGTACTCACTTCTGAAAGCCCGGATTAAGAAAGCACAAGAGAAAAACTTTCGTGAACAGCTCCTCGATAAGAGGATGCACGGTACCTTCTACATAAATGTGAAGGAGCAGTCAATGTCTTGTGAGCTAACGTTTGCTTTCTTTAAATCGCCCGGATTGAAGTCTGGTACGGAGGGTTTCATTTTTGCATGCCAAGACGGTGTCATTTCCACCTTAACATATCGTCGCCACATTTTGAGTCAAGACATTCCTGATGATAGCTGCAGGGCGTGCCATGCACACTCCGAGCATTTAGCTCACATACTATATAGTTGTCCAACTCACGCGGTAACGACCTACATTCAAAGGCACAATGCGGCACTAAGAGTGCTTTATTACCATCTCTGTCACTCCTACGGCATTAACCTTAATATCGCTCCTCTAAATGCTCCTAGGGAAATTGATTTAATTTTCGAGAATGGGAAGTGCCGCATATACTGGAACTTTATATTCTCGACAATTGTTTCTGTTGCTCACTCGAGGCCTTACATGGTTCTTCTTGACTTCGAGAAGCGAACCATGTTCGTTATCGAATTTTCGGCACCAGCTGACAAAAACATCATAACCAAGGAGAATAAAAAGAAAGAGAGGTATCGAGACCTTATAAGGGAGTTGCAACGATGGTACCCAGAATATTCTATTAAATTGATCGTCCTTATTATCGGTGCTCTTGGAGGTGCCAAGTTTTCACTTGATAATGGCCTAAAAAGCATCCCTGCGTGTCAACAATATGCTAGAACACTTGCGGGAAAAAGGCAGAAGGCGATTGTCCTTGGGTCGCTCCGTGTTCAATTGATCTATACCATTTTTGGTTAAAAAATCATGTATTTTGTTTAAAATTCGTCTTTCTTTGTAGAAATTAGATTGTTTATGGAAAATTTATACTTTTTAATTAAAAATTACAATTTTCGGTTGAATTATCAACTGTAAATATTTTTGGGTTGCAAATTCGTTTAGTTGTAAATTCAATGATATTGTTAAAAATTAAAATCATAATTTTTGGGTGGAAAATTCGATTATTGACTTAAAGTTGAACTACTTAGTAAAAAAATTCTTTCTTACTAAGGATTCATAATTATACTTGAGAATTCAACTATTTGCCTTTAAATTGGATTAAAAATTCAGCTTTTTTGTAGATAATACTCTTTTTGACTTTAAAATTAAATAATTCCGATGAAAGTTCATTTACTTTGTTGGAAATTAACCTTGTTTGGTAAAAATTTAATCTTTTTGGTTGAAAATGTATCATTTTGGGTCAAAAATGCAATTGTTTGGTTAAAATATGAACTGTACATCTTCTGGGGTTTAAAAGACGATTATTTCACGAAGTGTTGAACTACTTTGTACAAAAAATAAGTTTTTTTAATAAGGTCTTATAATTATGGTTGAAAATTTAACTATTTGGTTGAAAGTTCAACTCTTTCATTGAAAACTCATATTTTTCGCTTAAAAAATTCAACTTTTTGTAGATAATTCGTCTTTTTGACTTTAAAATTAAATAATTTCGTTGAAAATTCATGAATTTTGTTTAAAATTTGTCTTTTTTTGTAGATCATTAATTTTCTTGGTCGAAAATTCATCTAATTGGTTACAAATTAAACAACTTTTTTCAAATTTATTTTTTGTGTTAAAAATTATTTATCTTTATCTGAAAATGTAACTATTATAGGATTGATTAAAAATTAATCGTATACATTGGTTAAGTTGGAAAATCGTTTTTTTTATAGAACATTAATCTTCTTGGTAAAAAATTCACCTTTTCCCTTGAAAATTTAACGATTTTGTTGAAAATTCGTTTTTTTTTCCTATTCAATTCAATTTTTTATCACAGCTTTTATCTGGAAATTGAATTATTCCATTTTTGGTTAAACTTTATCCTGTAAATTGTATTAGTTAAAACACCAATTATTTGTTAGAAAATTAAATTTATTTGTTTTCGATTATGATTGTTTTTCAATTGAAATAATTTTAAAATAAAATGTTTTAAATTTAATTTAAGGTATTAAAAATTGAAAAATAAGTGATTTTACAAGATGATTCTCAATCCGTTCAAAATTAAAGAATTAATAGATACTCGTATTAGTTTATAAAAGTATTTTCAATTATGACTTTAAATATTATTTCAGTCTCAAAAAAATTTATTTTTAACCCATTCAATTTGAAATCTTTTAATTAAAAAAAGAAAATTTCGTTAATTATCATAAATATTTGACCGTTCATTTAAATTTCTACCAAACAAGGTTAATTTCCAACAAAATACATGAACTTTCATCGAAATTATTTAATATTAAAGTCAAAAAGAGTATTATCTACAAAAGAGCTGAACTTTTGATAGAAAAGGGGACTTTTTTACAAAATAGTTACATTTCCAACAAATTAATTAATTTTTTAATCAAATAATTGTGTTTTTATCCAAACGATATGAATTCCAAAATGGCCAATTTCTTTAATTTCTTTCAAATGCAGATCAAGATATGAATAAGACTATTATAATATAACATAATTATAATATTATCATTATTAATATATATATATATATATATATATAAAGAGGCGCGCGAAGTATTCCATTCATGAGAATCGCCAGCATCGAAATCTGGAAATATTATAAGCTTAACAAAGGACCCTAGAGTGTCGACTACTCTATTGATATAGTCTATCTGCTCGTTATTTATGATTGAATCCTTATTTAAATTTCAGCCTCGCTGCTTGTTATTTATAATCGTATTTTTATTTCAATTTCGGAAAGGACATTTTAAAGCCTTTAAAACATTTAAACGAGGTACCTGGACCTTTAAATATATCGAATGCCTGCGGAGAATTTCTCAGATCTTCTCTGAGCCTTAAGAATGTGCTGATCAACAAAAGAACGTCACAAGTTGGGTCTCCTTATTATTTCTTCGTGAGTGTACCCAATCTTGGGAACTTTTTTAACTGCGCTTGCGACGCGTCTACAGCCCAATTGGTAACTGTTAGTGCGCTGGTTATGAATTATATAAATATACAGATTTAATAATTAAGACAAATAATTATTGAAAAATGCACCCAAAGTAATTTCTTAATCGTAAATTAGAATTTTGGAGTGACAGATGGAAATATGATGTTAATAAAAAGGTTAGAAGAAGTTTTAGTTTGAAGCAAAAAATAATAATAATTTTAATATTATAAAGTATGTCGGAAATAAACAAAAATTTAATTTTAAAACTCGACAGAGACGAGATTACTCATTGGGACATGCAAAAATGATTTATTTGTCTGAACTCGGAATTAATAACCTCTTTTTTCTTAACATCGAATTTTTTGTATCTTTTACGCTAAAATCTTATTTCAGGACCATGAAGATTCTATTTGGGCATTTCTCAATAATTACTTCGCATAAATATTAAATATGAATATATAATTTAAAATCAGCGCGCTACCAGTGACCAATCGGGTTGTCGACGCGACGCAAGCGCTGTTAAAAAACTCCCCAAGATTGGGGACACTGTATAATAGTACCAACGTTGTTCAATGCAGTGATACCAGATCTGAAACGAGATGTTGTCCAATGCTATGACAGGGCTACATGCGTGTGAATACAGGGTTGGCCATATTCGACGAAAAGATTTGGCACAAATGTAACTTTTGACAGAGATGACAGATCGAGTAATGACTTTGCGCGTTTGAAGCATCAGTCTAAGGAGATTTTTGCCATGGAGCAGTACACACCACGCGAACGCTCTCAGATTGTTGAAATTTACATTCAACAAAACAAGTCAATTGTGAAAACTCAACGTGCATGGAGTGTTCAGAACACTGGCCCGTACGAGTACGGTATTTTCATCCGATCGCCTTGGTCGCTTTTTATTTGGACGCTTGGGATTAGTAAGTGCCTCACCTGATGAAAATATTTCATACAAATGATACAATGTAGTCGCCGAAGGCGCAGTTTTCACTTTATTTATTTTTCTCCATGCACGTTGAGCTTTCACAATTGACTTGTTTTGTTGAATGTAAATTTCAACAATCTGAGAGCGTTGGCCTGGAGTGTACTGCTCCATGGCAAAAATCTCCTTAGACTAATGCTTCAAACGCGCTACGTCAGTGATCCCAGATCTGAAACGAGACGTGGTCCAATACTATGACACGTCTATGTCCGTGTGAATATGGTAGGAGATGATATAAATGCCTGGGTTGCGGGCGCAACCCATTTCTCCTCTTCTGAATTTAAAAACTCGAAGGTGCACGATTGCCGGTCGGAACACCTCAGCGGTTCTATTTATATCTCTATCTGCTTTGAAATAAAATGAAGAGATTGGGATTTTAATGTTTCCAGATTTCGATGCTGGGCTGGCGATTCTCATGATTTGA
>NC_046662.1:103782825-103787019 GCF_010883055.1 Belonocnema kinseyi
TATTATAATAATCTTATTTAAATCTTGATCCGCATTTGAAAGTAATTAAAGAAATTGGTGATTTTGGAATTCATCTCGTTTGGATAAAAACTCAATTATTTCATTGAAAAATTAATTATTTTGTTGAAAGTTCTCTTTTCTATCAAAAGTTTTACTACTTTGTTAAAATTTTTATTTGTTTTATTTGAAGGTTCATCTCTTTCGTTGAATATACATTTTTGAAACTGACAATTAATCTATACTATTTTTGGTTAAAAAATCATGTATTTTGTTAACAATTCGTTTTTCTTCGTAGAAATTAAATTGCTTTATGGAAAATTTATACTTTTTGCTTAAAAATTACATTCTTCGGTTGAATTATCAACTGTAAATATTTTTTGGTTGCAAAGTCGTTTTGTTGTAAATGCAACTATATTGTTAAAAATTAAAATCATAATTTTTGGGTGGAAAATTCAATTATTCACTTAAAGTTGAACCACTTAGTAAAAAAATTAATTTTTTATTATTAAGAATTCATAATTATAGTTAAAAATTCAACAATTTGCCTTTAAATTAGGTTAAAAATTCAGCTTTTTTATAGATAATACTCTTTCTGACTTTAAAATTAATAAATTCATTAAAATTAAATTGACCTTTTTTCGTAGAAATTTAACATTTTTGGTTGAAAATGTATCATTTTTTATCAAAAATGCAATTATTTGGTTAAAATATGAACTGTACATCTTCTTGGGTTTAATAGTCGATTATTTCACTAAGAGTTGGACTACTTTGTAGTCCAACTTTTTGTAGATAATTCGTCTTTTTGACTTTAAATTTAAATAATTTCGTTGAAAGTACATGTATTTTGTTTAAAATTTGTCTTTTTTTGTAGATCATTAATTTTTTTGGTCGAAAATTCATCTGATTGGTTGACAATTCAACAACTTTGTTGAAAATAAATTTTTCCGTTAAAAATTATTCATCTTTATCTGAAAATGTAACTATTATAGGATTGATTAAAAATTAGTCGTATATATTGGATAAGTTTGAAAATTAATTTATTTGTTATCGATTATGACTTGAAATATTATTTCAGTCTAAAAAAATTTTATTTTTAACCCATTCAATTTGAAATTTTTTAATTAAAAAAAGAAAATTTCGTTAATTATCAGCAATATTTGACCTTTCATTTAAAACAATCCATCACAAACAACTGTTAAAAACTATACAAATTTGAACAGAATGGTTCGAAATAAAAAGCCTTGAATTGTTAAATTTGTAATGAGCTAAATTTTAAGTTTAAACGCTATAATTTTAATTTAAAATAAGATTCAGAATTAATTTAAAACTTGAAATTATTTCAAATAATTTGAAACACGATTTAGGCTTTTGCAGATTTAAAAAGCATAAGCTTTTTGGGAATTGTACAGTATTTAAAAAGAATAACAAAAATTGTTGTGATCGCTAAGAACATTCAAAATGATTTTTTATTTTGACAAATACATTTTAAGTAAGTATTTGAATAATAAATAGGGTTTACAGAATTCCCTTCCAGGAATTTGATCACCATCGATTTCACAAAAAGTTCGCCTATAATCTTTAGAAGCCCAATGAAAAATGGACTATACCACGAAATTACTCTTTCTTCAAGGGCTACAAGTTAGTGATAGAACCAACAGAGTGGGTCTCTTAGTTTAGCTGATACCCCGCTTTCTCATATTACGAGAATATCTCATATTTGAGTACTCTCTTTTATTTTTTTTACAAAGTAATTCAACCCTTAGTGAAATAATCGACTTTTAAGCCCAAGAAGATGTACAGTTCATATTTCAACCAAACAATTGCATTTTGGACCAAAAATGATACATTTTCAACCAAAAAGATTAAGTTTCTACCAAACAAGGTCAATTTCCAACAAAATATATAAACTTTCAACAAAATTATTTAATTTTAAAGTCAAAAAGAGTATCATCTACAAAAAGCTGAATTCTTAACCCAAAAATATGATTTTTCAACCAACATTTTAATTGTCGACCAAATAGTTTAACTTTCTATCAAATTGTTGACTTTTAACGCCCAAAGATGCAATTTTAACAAAATAGTAAAATTTTTGACAAAAAATTTAATTTGAAGGCAAATAGCTGAATTTTCAACTATAATTATGAATACTTAATAAGAAATAATTAATTTTTTCACGATGTACTTCAACTGTAAATGAATTTAATTTATTAAAAAGTAAACTTTTGGGTTGGAAATTGATATATTTTGTTAATTAGATTTTTTTCCTAAAATTAAAAAAAAACTGCAAAATAAAAAAATTCCTTAAAATTGTTCGGATTCTTTTTTTTTTATTTTTTAAAATGTTTTCAAATACTCACTTAAAAGTTATTTGTCAAATTAAAAAATAATTTTCAATGTTCTTAGCAATCACAACAATTTTTGTTATTCTTTTTAAATACTGTACAATTGTCAAAAATCTTTTTTTTTTAAATCTGCAAAAGTCTAAAACGTGTTTCAAATTATTTAAATTAATTTTAAGTTTTAAATTAATTCTGAATCTTTTTTAAAATTAAAATTGCAGCGTTTAAACTTAAAATTTAGCTCATTACAAATTTAACAATTCAAGGCTTTCTATGTCGAACCATTCTGTTAAAGTTTGTATAGTTTTTAACAGTTGTTTGTAATGGATTGTTTTAAATGAACGGTCAAATATTGCTGATAATTAACGAAATTTTATTTTTTTAATTAAAAAATTTCAAATTGATTGGGTTAAAAATAAAAATTTTTTAGAATTAAATAATATTTCAAATCATAATCGAAAACAAATAAATTAATTTTCTAACAAGTAATTGGTGTTTTAACTAATACAGTTTATAAGATAAAGTTTATCCAAAAATGGAATAGTTCAATTTCCAGATAAAAGCTGTAATAAAAAATTGAATTGAACAAGGAAAAAAACGAATTTTCAAAAAAATTGTTAAATTTTCAAGGGAAAAGGTGAATTTTTGACCAAGGAGATTTATGTTCTATAAAAAAAACGATTTTCAAACTTAACCAATATATACGATTAATATTTAATCAATCCTATAATAGTTACATTTTCAGATAAAGGTAAATAATTTTTAACGGAAAAAATTTATTTTCAACAAAGTTGTTGAATTGCCAACCAATCAGATGAATTTTCGAACAAGAAAATTAATGATCTACAAAAAAAGACAAATTTTAAACAAAATACATGAATTTTCAACGAAATTATTTAATTTTAAAGTCAAAAAGACGAATTATCTACAGAAAGTTGAATTTCTTAAGCGAAAAATATGAGTTTTCAATGAAAGAGTTGAACTTTCAACCAAATAGTTAAATTTTCAACCATAATTATAAGACCTTATTAAAAAAACTTATTTTTTTTTACAAAGTAGTTCAACACTTCGTGAAATAATCGTCTTTTAAACCCCAGAAGATGTACAGTTCATATTTTAACCAAACAATTGCATTTTTGACCAAAAATGATACATTTTCAACCAAAAAGATTAAATTTCTACTCAAAAAGGTCAACTTAATTTTAATAAATTTTTCAATTTTAAAGTCAAAAAGAGTATTATCTACAAAAAGCTGAATTTTTAACCTAATTTAAAGGCAAATAGTTGAATTTTCAAATATAATTATGAATCATTGATAAGAAAAAATGAATTTTTTTACTAAGTAGTTCAACTTTAAGTGAATAATCGAATTTTCCACCCAAAAATTATGATTTTAATTTTTAACAATATAGTTGCATTTACAACAAAACGACTTTGCAGCAAAAAAATATTTATAATTGATCATTCAACCGAAAAATTTAATTTTTAATCAAAAAGTATAAATTTTCTATAAAGCAATTTAATTTCTACAAAGAAAGACGAATTGTTAACAAAATAAATGATTTTTTAATTAAAAATGGTATAGATTAATTTTCAGTTTCAAAAATGTATTTTCAACGAAAGAGATGAACCTTCAAATGAAAGAAATAAAAATTTTAACAAAGTAGTAGAACTTTTGATAGAAAAGAGGACTGTTTACAAAATAGTTACATTTCCAACTAAATAATTAATTTTTGAATCAAATAATTGAGTATTTATCCAAACGAGATGAATTCCAAAATCACCAATTTCTTTAATTTCTTTCAAATGCGGATCAAGATTTAAATAAGACTATTATAATATTATCATTAATAAT
>NC_046662.1:103787119-103789007 GCF_010883055.1 Belonocnema kinseyi
GGACCACCCCTGGACAATTGTCCGCGACTGCCTATTTATTTTTGTAACCATATTCAGCAGAAACCCTTGGTACAGGGACCCTCTATCCGCAACCCGAGGACGGGTTTCTTTATTTTATTTCAAAGCAGATAGAGATATAAGTAGAACCGCCGAAGTGTTCCGATGGGCAATCGTGCACCTTCGAGTTTTCAAATTCGGAAGAGGAGAAATGGGTTGCGCGTGCAACTGAGTCATTTACATCGTCTCTGTAACGGTATGCGCCGTTTTTAGAACTGAACTCCTAAGGCGCTAAGACCCTTTTAGCAAACACTCTCAGAACTAGTAAATTACTTGGCGGGAAGAATCAAATGGCTTCTTAAATGCAAATTGAATATGTGTATGTATATAACCTGTAAATGTTAAGTAATTATTATTGTACGCGAGTTCTACGAATAATATGGTTTTATTACGTCCAAAGTAGACCAGTATTTAAGTTTTGTATCTTATTTTAGCTACAATATACTTTCTTTTAGATATTGTAAACTTCTTTGTCCAAAGTAGATTTTGAGGTTAGAAACCTGAGATATCGAGCTACTTTTAGTATCGTTAATAGGTTATTGCGCGAGCCAGACGCTATATAAAACAGACTTTTGGACTTCAAAACAGGAAACTGTCACTCAAAGAGATTGACGTTTTCCGGTGATAAAAGTTGGACTTTGCAATCATTACCTTGAGCTGTCACTGATTTTTATTGCCGAAAATCAGTAGGAGGAGCAAAGTGATCTCACTTGTGATTGGTTATTCGGCACTAAAAGTGAGTGACGTCAGCATTTTGATTGGTTAAAAGCTAAAAGTAGGGATAAATCCCGCCCAAAACGAGATTATAAATATAGATGCAGAGCTCAGAAAAGTCAGTTATAGTTACAAGTTTCAACCTGATTAGACTTTAACTAGTGGATACGTGTCCTTTCGGCGTGCTCTTTGAAAAACTTTGAATCTGCAAACCTAGGATTTTTAGAATTTTGATTATGCGGACTTAGAAGAATTTAGATCAATTCAAAGGGTTTGCGACCTATCGATTTCGCGTTCGTGCACTACGCGACTAATGTTCGGATGTGCTTCGATATTAAGTGCTAAACTTTCTTGTGTGCGCGTGTTAACATAAAACTAATAAATTGATTTTATTAGTTTCAAACAATTCTTATTTGTTCAGAAGCAAATAAGATGAACAATGTCTGTGCCTGACTCCGAGTTCTTCGATATTATAGAAGAGTATTGTGATCCGCAATACCAGACTTTTCAAATCTGTCGCGTTCACCACGAACTACATTATATTATTATAGTTGTCTATACCAGGAACGGTATACAGGAATATGTGATTCATGAAGAATGGAATATAGAAGAATTGTAATAAACATTCAAGTTTTAATTAACAAGTTCAAATGTGTGTATAATGTGAATCATTTTATTTGAAACCTGACCTACATTTTGCGGCTAATGGTTTCAATCATTCAACGATAGGTAACGGACCAAAATCTCAACAAATCAGCGCAGAGAATTTACGGAACACATTCGATTGCAGAGTTTGGACGTAACAGTCTCCTACCAGAGATGAGGTGGGAGATAGTCGAGATAATGGAATAAGAGAATGTGAAAAACATGCGCTGATAACTGCGCCCTCTTGGAGGATTACCTAAGAGTTACTTTGAAGGCACAAGTTGCGCGTCGGTAAATGACGAAAGCAAATATATTATAAGCCTAGATGCGGCTCGTGTATAGTTCGAGGCACTAATTGTAGACGGCGCTTCCGGCGAAAATTGCCCGATCCCCCCATGCCTCTCAACCCGAAAATCGCACACACCAACTACTTTGCCCCTGCAATCTTCACCCGTCGAACAAGTCCACCAAA
>NC_046662.1:103789107-103794844 GCF_010883055.1 Belonocnema kinseyi
AAATCATTGTTATTTCACTCTGGGTTTCTGTTTAATCAATTGAAAGACCTTTTGATTATTTATAAACAATTTAGGAGATTTTCAGAACGAGATTTCATCGCGAGAGTTGGGTTTCCAAACCCTTCACTGTGGGAAACGGACTCGACATCGTTGAATTCTCATCTTCAAGTGGACGTTTTAATGTCAACCCGATACTTCATAATTTAAAGTATTTGACTGTTTCGCGCGTAAACTCAGTTCCGCTCGTTACACATGCCTCGAGGTGCTGCCCTCTTCAACTTTTCGATGTGTCTATGGCAACCGCGTGCTTTGCCTACGTCTACGGGAGGGGTGGGGCCAAGGCGAAAGCCAAACCGAAAGAGCCGGTGATTTTCTGTTTCTCGATTCTCGCGCTTGCCTTCGCCAGCCATATCTATAGCTGACTCGGGGCTGTCTATTCACGCCGAAAATATTAAAATTAATAAGGGCCTAAGATTATTATATTTATTATTATGTTAAAATTAATTAATTTCTTTTACGGTTTCTTTTTTAAAAAGGCACACTTTCGAGATATTAAATAAATTTAAAAAGTAAATAAATTTTTAATTAATTCAGAATTTAGTTAAATGAAAAAGTTAAATTAATTCCTCATCTGGTTTCTTTTAAAAGAGAAATGTCCGAAATACTATAAAAAATAAGTTTAAAAAAATTCTTGTCATATTTTAGAATTGTAGCGAAATTTCAAACATTATTTAAAAAAATATAATTTTTATAAAAACAGTGAATTGAAGGTTCGAATACTTCACTGTATAAATTTATCCTACATGTATTTTTAAATCCTAAAATATTTTATTATTTTTCCGCATAATTAAGGTATAACTGAAGTAATAATTACACTTGTCTGTAGTGTCGAATTGATAATTTACATTTAATTCCGAGGAAAAATTTAAGGTTTTCACTACTCATGTTATTATTTATCAAAATTATATTAAAATTCTGTTTTTTGTTTGTTATTGTTTCTTGATTATTTGAAACGTATAATCTTTTTCCTTAAAATTTGTTTAGTTACAAAAACCAGTAACTAGACTGTGCCTTGCAAATTAAAATTTAATTTTAAAAGTTTGAGGGAAGTTAACCACTTGTAATTCTTATGCTCATCAGAATTCACAACTTCAAAGTAATCCAAATAGTTTATAAAAATAATTCAAAGAATCGAAGAATCAAAAAAAAATCTACAGAAATATAAGGCGTTTAGGGGTGCATCTCAGCAACTAAGGCTATTACAAAAAAAAAATGGAAAAGGAAAGAATTCCAAAGAATTAAAATAATTAAATAATTTTTTGCAAGCCGGGAAATGACCGGAAATTTGTTTTCTTGATTAAAACGGCCACCTGGATTTCTTAGTATTTAAAAATTTATTATATTCCTTGGTGTTTTCCTGTAAAAATAGTTATGCTTTTTCGTACTTGTAAAAAAATTTTCACCAAGGATTAAAAAAATTTTTGATTTTATTTATTTCTTCAAGTGAATTTTGTTTAATTTTGCGATAACAAAGAAAAACTATCCCATTAGGGGTTTTAAGGGTTTAAAAATCGTGATTCATTTTTTTTTCATAAATAGTTTGGAAGTAATTTTCACATTGTACACATCAGCTGGTCTTTAAGTATATTATATTAATGATGTGTACAATGTGAAAATTATTTGGAAACTATTTATGCAAAAAATAAATCACGAGTTTAAACACTTAAAACCCCTAATTGAATAATTTTTCTTTGTTATTGCAAACTTAAAAAAAAATCCACTTGAAGAAATAAATAAAATCAAATTTTTTTTGAAAATATATATACGCTATGCCTTACAGCTAATAAAATCCCTCGTATCAGTTATTATTTAAAACTCACTTTCAACTGATTTGAATGCAATATGAAACGCTTTAAATTCCTAAGATGTAAAGTCGAAATATATAATGAATTTGCAACAAAGAAGATTAATTTTCTTACCAAAAAAGGCGATTTTTTAACAAATTCCATGAATTTTCAACCAAATATTTGAATTTTCAACTTATGAAGGATCCATTTTTAATCAAGAGTAGACAAGTTGCAATTAAAAAAAAAATTTAACATGAAAAACCAAATTTTCAACAAAAAATTCAATGTTAAGCCAAAGAGGTAAATCTTGCAGAAATATGATTTTAAAAAAACTAGATTTAACAAAATTGAAAAAAACACGGAAAAGTTCATTGACAAACGAATCCTACTTTAATTTTCTACCATATTGTTAAATCATTAATTAAAATATACTAATTTAGAACTTAACAATTGCATTTTTAATAAAAGGACGATGTAAAAAAAATCAAGAAAAGTAATTTTCGATCAAAAAGATGAATTTTCAACAAAGCAAAAGAATGTTCTAAAAAAGAATTAAATTTTAAACTTATAAAGTATAAATATAATGAAAAGTTCAACTTCTAACCAAGTCGTTTAGTTTTCAATTAAAGAAGATAAATTGCGAAAAAAATAGTTAAATTTTTAACCAAAGAAATGAATTTTCCAGCATTGTATTAATGATCTACCAAAATAAGACGAGCTTAACAGAATATATTAATTTTTAACAAAATTTTTGATTTTTCAAGCCGGGAGGAGCAATTTTAAACTAGAAAATATTAATTTTTAATAAAAATATCAATTTAAATAAAAAATGAAATGTTTACCTTGTTAGTTAAAAAAATTAATTCTTATTAAAAAAAAACGAATTTTCAACAAAATAGTTACACTTTTAACAAAAGAGTTCAGCCAAAAAATGACTTTTTATCTGCAGAAGATTGATTTTCTAAAAATAAAATAGATAAATTTTCGACCAAAGAGGTGAATCTAAAACCAAAAGAATAATTTTTTTACAAAGTAGTTCAATTTTTAACCAAGCTTCTGAATTCTTAACGAAACGAGATGACTTTTTAACAAAATAGTTTCATTTTTTACAGAATAATAAAATTTGCAACTGAATACTAAAATTCTTAACTAAACGAGTTAAATTCCGAACCACAAATATAATACTAGACTTTCTACTAAGAAGGATATCAGCGAAAAAATGACAAAAGGGGGTTTCTTAAAAATAAAGAAAAAAGAACAATTCTTTAAAAGTGAATAATAAGGAAACATACTAAATGTTATCTAATTTCGTAACTTTTCTTCCACTGACCCCAACCCCTTTTCGAACCATAGTTTTTAGCATGACCCCCCTCCCCATGCAATTGGTAATGCAGTTTACTGACGAGCCCTAAAAGTTTCGATTTTTGTATTTAATGAAATTATCCTTATAATGTATAGTTTAAAATTTAATTAGCATAAAAATACACAACGAAAAATCGACAAGACTCAGAAAACGAAATTACAACAGTTAAAAGAATGAGAGAGAACAAGTATATTGAGACTATACTTAAGAAACTTTATTTTCAATTTTATTTATATTGGATAAAATATCAATATTGCAGAGAAAAGTAGCAGCGTTTTACTTTGAAGAATTCAAATGATTTAGAAACTGAAATTAATAACAAAAATTAAAGGGCCTCTAATTTTTCTCATTATCATCATTTATGATTGAGAAAGGATAAGAAAAGAAAGGTCCGACAACTCCGAAAAGAAAGGACGAGTTCGTTAACAGCCATTTTGGATAAAAATACAGATTTTGGGACCATTTTATTATGCTTAACATTTTTATTTACCGCTATTAATAGTACTTAGAAGGCCAAACAATTTATCTTGATGACTTTTTTTTATACAAAGAAAATTCTCAGAGTTATAGCATTTTCCGAATTTTTAATATCAATCGAAAATCAAAATTATAAGCCAAACAACGTACGATATGAAAAAAAAGTAGAGAAAAGCATTGCTTTTTAAAAGCCCTACAAGATTATCATACAAACTTTTTGGATTTTCTTGTAAAGTTGAAAATTCTAATTTTTATTGCACAAAAAATAATGAGATATGAAAAATCCCATTTTGTGGTCAAACTATGCAGGATACCAAAGAAGATGATCAACAAAAATTGTGATCTCAAAAAAGATCTACAAATTCGTTAAGAATCACTTCTTGATAGGAGGAGTACGTTGTGTTTTATTCGCGAAAAATAACATTGAAAATATAAAAAAAAAATTTTGTGAAAAAATGATACAAGTTACGAAAAAAAATGATTTAACAAAAATTATTTACCCGAAAAAGAGATAAAAATTTGCTATGAATTACTTTTTGACATGACACGTAGTTTTGGTTTTGATCATAAAAATGGTATTAAAAATAAAAATGAAAAATTTGTGGAAAAACAACAAAAGGTACAAAAACAAATTGATTGAAAAAAGTTATTCGTCCAAAAAGTGATACAAATTTGTATTAATTTATTACATTCTTATTATTTATGATGCAGAAAGTATTAAAATTGCCCGAAATTTGACACCACAACATTGGTTTTGAAAAATCCTACAAAATTTCTTTAAACCACTTTTCAATAGGACGCGTAATTTTGTTTTATCGTAAGTAATATATGCAGATAATCGAAAGTTCCAATATCACGCTAAAAGACGCAAGATACGTGAAAAATTTGAAAGAAGACTTGTAGGATATTTTGCTTTATACATGTATAAATAATAATATGAAAACCAAAATCCTATTATAAGCATAACAACAAGAGATAGAGAAAAATGTCTAAAAAAAGGATTGTATTTTTTAAGTTTATTTTAAGGTGGTCGAGAAAATATAAATTTACAACTGTCTGTCAAAAAACGAGTGCTCAGCGAGAGTGTCACGATAATATTGTGTACCTCAAAGCCTACAGAGCTTTGAGAAACTTAATCTTTAACTATACTTATTTAAGCAAAAAATTCAGAATATGAACACGCATATAAATACTGCAATCTAAAGTGATGTTTTTGATAAAGTTCATTCAAGTATTCTAAATGCAAAGAATAAATATCTGAGCGCGAATCGCGGGAATGAAAAGACGCGCGCCCCAGGCGCGCTCAAACTTGCGAGCCACGGGCACAGCGCACGGTGAGAATATGCCCGCGACAATAAATAGTTCATTTACGGATTATTTTATTACAAAGTAACAATTAAGAGATAAATGTCTTTGAAACTTTCCAATAATTTCTGACCTTTTAGTTTAAATTGAGAAATGTAAGGCAAAATATTTATATATTCTGATCAACCACTCGAGTAAAATTCAAAAATAAATTTTTTCAATTTTGAAATTATGGGGTTCTCAATTTTAAAAATCGGGATGTAATTTACATACATAGTAATATACATAAATTTCTATAAAATATTATATCAAAAATTAAATAAAAAGTAATTTTATTATATAATTTTATCGTTTCATTATAATTTATTTAATTCATAATTAATTACACAAACATAGAAATTTACGAATTATTGTTTACTTAAATTAATAATCGTGAGGGAGGAAGTATTCCTATAACATTTAACTCTACATCTAAAAACTCCAAATCGCTAATTATACATGCAAGAACGCTGTACGATCATATTTATTTAAAAAATTAATTATTTTAAATTTCAACTAAATATGTTTATCAATTAAAACTTTTAATGTCTTGAAACGTATAGTTTCATTTAGTAGAATTTCTACCCCTTTTTTTCAAAACAAAAAAATAATATTATTCATAGACAGTAAATTTTAATTGCAAAATGACTAATTTTTTCAATAAAAGATGTCAGCTAAAAATATTTATTACGATACAATTACATTT
>NC_046662.1:103794944-103796046 GCF_010883055.1 Belonocnema kinseyi
ATTTGACTGTTTCGCGCGTAAACTCAGTTCCGCTCGTTACATGGTGTCAGAAGTGGGATTCCACAAACTTGTCGCGGTGGAATCCCCTGAGAGAAAGAGATAAGTGTTTTGAACAGTGTGTGAATAGTGATAGTGTTAAAACTTTTTTTGCACCAAAATTTGAAAAGGATTATTAAGTTCCCCGCCCGTCAGGGCATTTCAAAATCTACCAAGGACAACTAGAGGATTTCTGACGACTTCTGGGACCCGAGGAAAAGAAGAAGATCGTGCTACTTCCTATCCGTTGACCCGCCTTCGACTACGGTCATCAAGAGGAAGGTCCACAAGTGGAAGAGGGTAGGAAAGGTCGTGAAGAAGACGAGTGACGACCTGGAAGAAGAGGATTGGAAGCCGCGACACCCCCTCAAGGTTTTTGTGCGGGTTTTTAGACCTGGAGGCGAAGGGTGCAGTCAAAAGTACCGGGGTCGCAGTCAGTGATCTGAAGGGTCCCGCAGTTATTCCCCTGGATGACTGCAGGCTGAGGGAGAATGAAAGGACAACGCAAGGAGAGAAGTAGGACTAGCACGGACAAGGATATTTTTCTGGCGGAGGACATTTTCTTCAGAAGTCTGGGAATTCAAGCATCCGAAGAGGCTGATTCGCGAGCGTTGGTGATTTTTGTTCAAATAGGATTAATTTCGAAAAATAAATATCAGTCATCATCTAGACCATCTAAAATAGTAAGTCTATTTACCCTTTCTATTGTTCAGTTGCGAAGCCAATCTCGGGTAGGAAAACTTATTGTAAATGTTTGCTGAACTTTTCCTGGAAATCGAAAATAATCCGAAGCAATACAAATTTAATATTTTTACATAATTTCAGAAATTCTAAACGGAATTTAAAATGCGTACGCAAAGTGGGGTCAGAAAATCTGGGAGGGGTGGTCGAGGAGCAAGCGCTGTTGCAACTACCAGGAAGTCCAGTGACGTCAGAGTTGCAGTGTATCGGTCGGTTGGCAGTTGCGGAGTGGGCACCGTTCGTGGTCGTCCCGCCGGTCCCACTCGAGCGAGAGGGTATAATTTAGAAACAGATTTCGAGGAAGAAGTAGAGCGAGCTGATTCTG
>NC_046662.1:103796146-103802093 GCF_010883055.1 Belonocnema kinseyi
GCATCTAACCTCCCGACCCTAATGGTTGATTGCGTAATACCTCTGCTCTTCCAAGAAAAGCCATCGAGAGCGATGAAGTTTGAACGTGACATTTTATAAACAAAGATATTGTCGAGTGCCCGGAGGTCCCTACAAAACTCAAGCAGTTCCGAGACTCTCAGTCGAGATAGTTTACATTAACGCCTAAGCCGTTTGATTCTACGCCGGCGTTTGGTTATTAAACCTAAATTATGTGTCCTGCTGGCGAAAAGTATTACATTACAGATTTTTCCCAGAAACCCTGTCTGCTCTTAATTAAGGTATGATTATAAGTTTCCCTCTATAATTTCAATCTTGAATATACATTTGCTCACATTCTTTCATCCGTCTCTTTTAATCTATTTAGATAAAGAATTCTTTTTCTCAGTAAAGTTATATTTTTCATGTCGATTTACCCGACTGTTGCTGGCCAATCTTTTATCTCGGTTTATATTACATTTCCTGAGTGAAATGTATTTCACTTTTGATTCTCATGATTTCGAAACAAACCGCGCATTTTGCGTCACCGATGGTGCTGTTCATAGCCGCAGGAAAGCGAATTACATCCGGTCATTACACATGCAAAAATGTATATAGATATATATATCGTTCTCCCACTCCGACCTCCCGTGCCGCATCTATGCTTATAATATCTTTGACGAAAGTTAGCAATTTCTGAAATGATTTACCAATTAAGTTTCTGCTCAATTAGTTACCACAAAGATATCTTTGTTGCCGAACTGAAAGTTTCGAAAGACTTCGGTGGTCTTCTATTTATATCTCGATCCCCATTAGAAAGAAATTAAAGAAATTGGCGATTTTGATGTTTCGCGTTATTCTTAATTTCATGCACGAGTCGATTTTGAGGTTATGTTTTTCAGGTGTATATAATATGGATATTATTACTACTATATATATTATTGATGTTAATATTAAAATTATAAAATATTATATTAATATTAATAACTATTTGACTATTTTTAAATGTAAATAGTTTAACTTTCAACTAAAACAATTCGTTTTCTGCAAAAAAAAAAGATTTTGAATAAAATACATAAATTAAAAAAAATTGTTGAAATTGTTTTCAACAAAATAGTTAAATTATTAAACAAAAATTAAAATTTTTATCCAAAAGGCTGAATTATATACTAAAAAAAACGGAATTTTTAATAAAATACATGAACTTTGTACAAAAGAAATTTATTTTCCACCAAGTCTAATTTTCTATACAAAAATTAATGTTTAATCACAGTTAATTTTTCGACAAAAAAGAATTATTTTCTTGTACTTAAAAACAATTAATTTTTAAACAAAAACAAACAAAAATTGTCTAGAAAATAGTTAAATTTTCAGAAAACAAATTTTTGCAACTAAATTGATACATCAACCAAAAAAACTACATTTTTGACAAAGCAGTTCCAATTTCAACCTGAAAAGTTGAAAATAATTAAAATACTTTGGAATTGCTTTAAATTATTGAAATTAATTGAAAATGTTTGGAATGTTTTAAAACATCCTAAAATATTAAAAATCCTTTGCAATCTCTTGAAATTTTGCAATGCTCTTGAAAATTCCTTGCAATTTTAAAAATACCCTAAAATATTTTAAATCCTTTAAAATCTCATATTAAATTATTAAAATCAATCGAAAATTCCTTGGAATCTATTTAAATATCCTAAGATATATCAAATCCATTGAAATCTCATATTAAATTACTGTAATCAATTGAGAATTCCTTGGAACCTTTTCAAATACTCTCATTTTGAAACCATCAAAATATTTTGAAACACCTTGAGATCTTTTCAAGATTTATAAGGTACTTTGGAGTTTTTTAAACAGCCCTGATATAATTGTTCAAATTCTTTGAAATTCCTCTAAATTATAAAAATGAAATGAAAATTTATTGACATCTTTTTAAATATCCTCAAATATTTAAAATCCTTTCAAGTCTTTTGAAATCTCTTGAAAATTCCTTGAAAAAATTTAAAAAACCCTAAAATATTTCAAATCTTTTATAATCTGATACTACATTATTGAAATCAATTCAGAATTCCTTGGAATCTGCTGTAATATCCTAAAATATAATAAATCTTTCAAAATCTCATATTAAATTACCTTAATCAATTGAAGATTCCTTGCAACATTTTGAAATACTCTCAAATATTGCAATACTTTCAAAACATTTTGACCTACCTTGACCTCTTTCTTAAGATTTTTGAAGTACTTTAAAATTCTTTGAAATTCCTTAAAATTATAAAAATAAAATAAAAATTCCTTGACATCTTTTAAAACATCCTCAATTATTGACAATCTGTTGAAATCTTTAAAAAAATTTTAAAGCTCTTGAAAATTCCTTGAAATTTAAAAAATACCATGAAATATTTCAAATCGTTTAAAATCTCATTTTAAATTACTGTAATCAAATGAAAATTCCTTGGAACCTTTTAAAATACTCTCAAGTATTTCAAACCTTCAAAATCTTTTGAAACACCCTGACACCCATTAAAGATATCTACCAAACTTTGAAATTGTTTTAAATAACTCTGCTAAAATTGTTAAAATTATTTGAAACTCCTTTGAATTATAAAAATAAATTTAAAATTCCTTGACATCTTTTAAAACATCCTCAAATATTTAAAGTCCTTAAAAATCTTTTGAAATCTCTTGGCATTTTTAAAAGATTCAGTTGGATATTTAGAAAAAAGAAAAATTTCAAAACGTTAAATATTGTAATTTTGTAAATTAGAGTTTTGAAAATGGAATCAATACAAACTCAACTTTCGAAATCTTATTTTCAACTATGAAATATAAGTAATTTTCCACTTGATGGAATTCAAGTCTGCACAATTTGAATTGTAAACTTAGAAGTTTATTAACAAAAAATTATTGATCATAAATAAATTGAAAGTGTTGAAAAAAATTATATAAAAAGATCGTTTTAGAAATAGTTAAACTTTAACTCGAGTAATTTCTATTATCACTTTAATTTAATACTTTAACTAATCTACAAGCATTAACATTTTTAACATTTTGAAATTTTTCTTGTTTTCCAAGTTTCAGTCTGAAATAATTTCATTTAGAGATTGCCCAATGGAAAAACGTACGTTTAAATTTTGAACGCTTTCAATTAATTTATGATTATTAATTTTTTATATATAACCTTAAAGTTTACAATTCAAAATTTGAAGACTTGAATCTCATCGATTTGAAAATTATGCTTATTGAATAGTTGAAAATGTTTGAAAATTAGATTTCCAAAGCTTGAAGTTTTATTGATCCTATTTTCAAAACTCTAATCTACAAATATTTCAATATTTAACGTTTTGGACTTTTTTTAAATTTCAATTTGATGCTTTACAAAATCTCAAAAGATTTTTACGGATTTTAAACATTTGAGGATGTTTTAAAAGATGTAAAGGAATCTTTAATTTGTTTTTATAACTTAAAGGAATTTCAAAAAAATAAAAACATTTTAGAAGGGTTATTTAAAAAAATCAAAAGTACTTTAGAAATCTTTTAAAAAAAGTTCTAGGTATTTCAAAAGATTTTAAAGGATTTGACGAATTTGAGAAAATTTAAAAAGATTCCAACAAATTTGCAATTGATTATGGCAAGTTTATACGAGATTTTAAAGGATTTGATATATTTCATGATATTTTTAAAATTTCAATATATTTTCAAGAGCTTTACAAAATTTCAAGAAATTTCGAAAGATTTCAAAAGATTTTAAATATTTAAGGATTTTTTAAAAGACGTCAAGGAATTTTCAGCTTATTTTTATTATTTTAAGAAATTTTAGAAAATTAAAAAAATTTTAACATGGTCATTTAAAAAAATTCAAAAGTACTTTGAAAATATTTTTAAAAAAATTTAAGGTGTGTCAAAATATTTTGAAGGAATTGCAATATTTGACAGTGTTTAAAAATGTTCCAAGGGATTTTTGATTGTTTGCGTTAATTTAATATGAGATTTGTTTTAAAATATGCATACAATTTAATATATTTATGCATATTAATTGTTATTAATAAGGGCAATAGGCCCAGTTCGTCCCTGGATATTAATGATTTAATAGACAAAGTAAGATATGAAAAAAATAAGATATATATGTTCGTTTTTTATTCTTGCAGTTGATTTTTTCAATTTCTAAGAATTCTGCGAGTCACTAAAAAAAGACTGTTTAAGTAAACCGTCTGTAATTGAGTCTATTAATAAATATTACGTGTTTACCGCAACATCAATATTGTAAATGGAAATTTTCAATTAAGTAATTTCATTTCATGATCAAATGTTTTCCAACTGTTTCTAAACATTATGGATTCAAAAGAACATTTTAATTGCAAATGGGTTTTCCAATATTATAGGAAATAACTCTGTTCTTAGAATTTTTCTATCGTTGTATACAATTTGTAAACTTTTTCAAGATTTGAAAGAGGTAAGAAAAAAAATACGAAAGAAAATCTAGAAGATTTTAGGACAATTAAAAGATTTTTTAGGAAAACTGAATGATTTCAAAAGATATTTTGAAGGTGTAGAAGTTTTGCAAAGGTTTTAAAGTAATTTGAAATTTTTTAGAAAATTAAAAATTTTCTGTACATTTAAAAAAAAATTTTTAACAATTTTATATAATGTTGAGCTTTTCGAAAAAAATTTTCGAAGCTATTTAAGAATTTGGTAGGATGGAATTTTTTTGGTAAAATTCCTCTGGAAGCTTCTACAAATCTCTAAGTTTTGAAGGTCATTGTAAAAATGTAATTTTTCATTACAAAAATTATTTAGGAATTTCAGAATTTTTGAAGAGATTAACAATATTTAAAAACATGAATAGTTTTTCGAAAAATTATTTTAAAAATTATGTCTTAAAATCTTGTGAAAGTCCTAAATATCTTTTAAGCTGACTCTAATTTTTCCTAATATTTTGTGTGTCCTGCAAAATAAAAAAATGCATAAAAATTTTCTGCATTTTTTCAGCATATGTAAAATCTTCAAAAATGTTTTTGAAATCTCTCCGGAATCTTACGAAAATTATATTTATATCACTTTAAAAAGAAACAGATCAGCGGTGATTCCTTCTTGTTAAAACTTGGAATGGGGTTTTACCTTTGTAACAAGCTAATTGTTATTCCAAATTTCTATTCTGTTTTAAAAATGATTGTAATTGCAAAAAAATACATTTTTTTAAACTCTAAACTCAAGCTGAAATTAATAGCCCAGATTTTTTTCCCCCATATTTTTAAAGGCTGAATCTAATAACTTAGTTATTAGTACATATACTAAATTACGAAATGTGAAAAGTATTAAAAGTTAAAAGAAAAATAGATTTCTTTTTATTTAATTTATTTTTATCAATTTATTTATTTAATTAAAGTTCAACTAAATAATATTTAATTAGATTATGTAATAATTGTTCAAGAAAGCAGTTTTAAAGAGCTACTCATCTATTTATATTGCATTTGTTTGGCGGGGAAATACATTTCTCGGAAACTCTCCGCCGGTTCTGTGAACTGGAGGTGCTAAGAATCTGAAAGAATCGAAGGTTCCCCTTCGCCCTACCAATATCATTGGAACAAATTGGGCGAATTCAAAACAAAATCACACTTTGCGGACTATTCTAATTTAATAATTTTAAATTTTCCGAAATATATAAAAAATTATATCGAATTATATGAATTTAGGAAATATTGTATATAAAAATAAAAAAAAAGATCAACAACCACTGCGTGGTCCTACTGTCAGCAACCGTCAACTAAAAATGACAACATCTCCCAGAATATACGCGATAAATCACACCTATGGCCAAGTCTCACGACCGTGAACTGGGTGGTATATTGTATTTATTTTTCTCGGAAATTTTTAAGTGTTGATACTTTTGTTTTACCGGATTCTCGATTCGACGCATTTTTTATGTTTTAAATAATTTCAAAATATTTTT
>NC_046662.1:103802193-103809289 GCF_010883055.1 Belonocnema kinseyi
GTGAATTTTCTTTTGTCTCTTCAAAGTCTTCTCAATATTAAAATTATTTGTTAAAGTTTCAAAATTATGTTTTTAATAAATTCGAATTATTCCTATTTTTTTAATTGTGCAAAATTATCAAAATTACCTTAAAATTTTCCAGATTTTTTTTTACAATTTTTTAAAATGTTTTAAAAAGTTGTAGAATATTAGCTCAAAATTATTTGTCGATAAATTTGATAATTTTCTTTAAAAATCTTGAAATCTTTTTAAATATTCTCTTTAAATTAACTTTAAAAATAAAAAATGGTAAATTTTCTGATGAAACTTAAGAAAACTTTTTTATCCTTTTCAAATCTTCAAAATTCTTAACAAGATTTTTCTTTCGAAATTTCAAAAAATCTATATTTCGCTCATCATTTATCGGCCTTACAGCAAATAACGAACGGAAAAGATCCACTAAAATCATATTCATACAGAATGTAATCAGTCAGGTTTTCGAACAAATTAAAAATATTTTGACAATTTTGAAAGATAATGAAAGAATATTCTTCAGATTCATATGAAAATTTAAAAGGATTTTTTGTTTTTTAAAATAAATTGTTAGAGAAAATTTTAAAAGATTTATAAAAATGCTGACAAAGAACCCAAAATATCTTCGGCAATTTTTAAAATTTTTTATGATGTAAAAATCTTAAGACAAATTTGGGCGTTGAAGAATAAACATTCTATAAAAAAAGAATTCTGAACTGTGCAGATTAATTTTAAATCAATAAAAAATAAATAGAATAGTTAAAGATTGAACTACAAAATTTGACTTGTTGAATACTTCAATTTGCAATCAAAAATTGTAAATGAAAAAATGAATTTTTATCCAAATATTTGAATTTTCAAAAAAGAAAGGTATATCCATACAAGCTTTATAGTCTACCAAAAAACAACGAATTAAAATTTTTTTCCATTTTTACATCATATTACATCAATTTATATGAATTTCGGAATTATTGCATATGAAAATTTAAAGAAAAAGATTAAACAACCACCACATGGTTCCACTGTCAGCAACCGCCATCTAAAAATGACACCAGTCCAAGCATATACGCGATAAATCATATTTACTTTTTCAGGAATTTCTGAGTGGTTGATACTCTTGTTTACCGGATTCTTGAGCCAACGCAGTTTTTTAATGTTTTAAAAAGTCTCAACATATTTTTTCAGTTTTCTTTAAAAAATGTTGATTTTTAAATAAAAAAATGAATTACAACTTTCCCCAAAATTTTAGGCAATTTTTAAAATTTTTAGAACGTAAAAATTGTAAGAAAAATTTGGATGTTGAAGTGAATAAAAATATTTTAGAAGTTTAAATGATTTCCTAATATTTATAAAATATTTATAAGACGACGAATTTTCAAGAAATAGTTAAATATTCTATCAAAAAAATTACTTTTCAATTTAAAAAATCTGTCATTATTTGTAAGATTACATGATTTTTGCTCTTCTCCCACAACATTTAAAAAATGCAATGACCCTGTCAAGTCTTCCAGGTTTTGCGTAAAAGAAATAATTAACTTACGTTATGTCCCATTTGTGTTCTAAATCAACATTCATACCTTTCGAAACACAAAAGTTATAATTAGCCTTTCGACTAAAGTGTACTTTAATAAATTTTTCTAATTTCACTGCACAAAAAAAACTTTAAACAAATTATTGAAAAAAAAATCGGTTATGAAAGATTTTGAATTACATGCTTAGAAACTTTTCTTAAACTTTGAATGGTTTCAAGAGAATGACACAATATTCTTAAGATTAATACGAAAATTTGAAAGGATTTTTTTTATATTAATTTTTTGATAAAATTGTTTTAAACATTTCTATAGATTCCGCGAAAAAATCGGAATATTTAAGACAAGTTTTTTAATTTTTTAAATATTCTTTTAAATTTTAAGAAAAATCGCTTTTGTTTCAGACATTCAGCAATTTTAGAAGATTCTGAGTGATTGAAAAAAGATATTTCCGAAAATTTACCAAATATTTTTTCAAAAACAACTTACATTTGTAACAAAAAATGAATTTTATACTAAGATTAATTTTCAAGCATTAAAAAGACAAATTAAATAGCTCAATTCTCAACGTAAAAACAACGGATTTAAAATAAAGTTTAATTTTTAATCAAAAGAAGTATTTTTAACCTAGAAAATTAGTTTTCTGATAAAAAACAACAAACTTAAAAAATTTTTTTTTTAATTGTCAACCAAATAGATGAATTTTTTACTGAAAAAGATCAATTTTGAACAATAATTGAAATAGTTCAATTTTCAATTCAAAATCAACAAATTTCCAAAAAGAATTAAATTTTTAATGAAAAAGATGATTTTTTAACCGAGGAGATAAATTTTCTATCAACAAAAACAGTGAATTCAAAAAATATATAGTAATCTTTAAACAACAAAAAGTATTAAATTTAAATCAAAATGTTTGTTTTTTTCCACCATATATATATTTTTTTATCGTTATGTACTAAAAAAAAATGATTAAAATGTTGATTAATAGGCTCTTAAATTAATCTTTGAATACCAAAAAAACAGTAATTTTTTCAAAATGTTTAATTGTGCATAATATAAAAATACGCTTAAGATTATTCTGATACTTTTATGTTATAAATTAACTTTTAAATTAAATGAGACATATTCAAACAAATATTTAAATTTTAAACTAGAAAAAAAGAAATTTTTAACAGAATATGAACTAGTTATATTTTTAATAAAAAAAGTAACTTTCATTTTAACTGATGAATTTTCAACTAAAATGATGAATCATCAACTGTAATAGTTAAATTTTAAACAAAATATGAGTTTTTAACTGAACAATGAATCTTCAACTGAGACAGTTAAACTTTCAACAACAACAACCACTAAATAACCCTAAAGATAAAAAGGCACCCTTCAGTGATCCAGGAGTATATAAAATCCCTTGTTCTTGTGGCAAAGTCTATATTGGAGAAAACGGGAGAGCGGTGAGCCAACGTATGAAGGAACATGAAAGCAAAGTCAGGCTAAAACATTTCATGCAATCAGCACTAGCTGAACATCATATCGAAACAGGACATAACATTTTATTTGATGAAACAACAGTCATTGCAAAAACACACAACAAATTTCCAAAAAAACATAGAGAAGCAATCGATATATTAAATCACCCTAATAACATCAATAGCGACAATGCATATAATACCAATCGGATTTGGCTTTCCGTTCTCCCGGATTTTTAAAAAAAGACTTGATTGGCCAATCAAGTTCGACCAGTCCCCACGGTGGGGTGCTTTGGCCAATCACAGGCATCGTAGAAAGTATACCTAAGAACATCATGACCTGACACCTCAGTTTCAGGTCAGCCATGAAGATGTGAACTGCAATGTTCACGAAACTTCGGCAAACAATTGGTAGTTTTTACACGAGTGAAACCCGAAATATCTCTTTTTATCAAAATGAATCATCATGAAAGCATAAAATCTATTATCGACAACAAAATATGTTTTACTAAAATAAATCAATTGTCAATCCAAACTTAAATAATTAAGTTTCAAGTTAACAAAATCAATGTTGAACGAAAAAATACGAATTTTAAACTAAAAAAAACCATTCTTCAACCAAAAATTGAACAATTAAATTCTCTGTAAAAAAATTAATGTTCAACCAAAAAATGAATTTAAAATAAAAATGATGAATGTTCAATTTAAAAAAAATTAATTTTCAACAAACGAGTTTATTTTTCAACTAAGTAAATTTATGTGTATCCTAAAAGATGAATTTTTAACTAAAATCATGAATATTTCACTGGTATATACTTAAATTTTCAACCAGAAAGAAGAACTTTTAAATAAGAAGATTAACTTTCAAAGAAAAAACTCTATTCCTACCAAAAAAGTCGAATTTTTAAAAAACATACGCGAATTGTTCACGAAATAAATAAATTTTTAATTTAAAAAGACAAATTTACATCCAAATTGTTTAATTTTGAACTAGAAAATGTCAATTTTTCATCCGAAATAGTTAAATTTTATACGGGAATATTAAAATTTTTAGAAAAAAAATCGATTTTCGACAAACTAGTTACATTTTTAAAAAGAGATCAATTTTCAGTTAAAATGATAAATCTTCCAACAAAATTAATTTTTAACGAAAGAGTTCCGCTTCTAACCGCAAGTAGTTGAATTTTCTAAAAAAAAGGTAAATTCTGAACGAAAAATGTAAAAAAAAATTTATATTGTAATTTAGAAATATTTCCTTTTCAAAAGAATACTCCTACTCTAAAAACTACTTCAAGCACTCTCTTTTTTTAAACTACGGAAGAAGGGAACACGGATTTTTTAAACTCCTTTCTCCTGAATCTCAGTTTTATTATTTTTTTAATCCCCCTTCTATGTCAAAAAGTCCGTGTCCCAAGGGAAATTTAATTTCTTTACTGAAATTTGCTGTCCTATAATAAAAACAATAATTATTTTCAATCATATGCTCTGCAACTGTAGACAAAATAAATTAACTATTTTTTAATTCAATTTCCGGTCATTTCGTGGATTTTTCCAAGTCTTTCCCAGTTTCCCTCTCAAGTCGCTACCCTAATTATAAACAAATCATATATAAATATACAGGGTGTCTAAAAAGTAACGGAACGGTTGGATATTTCCTCAGGTAAAATATTTTTCAAAAAAATGAGGGTTATTCCGGAAGTAAATTTCAACGGAGAATTCAATGGCGAGCTCTGTATTGATCTTGGTGATGATCTTCAAGGTTTTTCCAAGCAGTTTACGTTTACGTTTAGCATTACCCAGAAACAATTACGTGGCCACTCGATTTCACCCCTTCTTCCAATCCACCTTTGAGGGACTGAGTATCCAAATATGCTCGAACCTCCCTACCGTAATGAGCCGCTGCTCCGTCCTGCTGGATTCAAATATTTTGAAAATTATCGCCTAGAATCTACCTTATTTTTGGAACAATTTGGTTTCTAAAAAGCTCTTCATATGCACGGGCATTGAGATTACCATCGATGAAGAAAGGGCCTATCAATGTATCATTCAAGATACCGGCCCAAACATTAATCTTTTGTGGATATTGTGTGTGACTGTCCAACATCCAAAAAGGATTTGTGCCGCACCAATATCTACAATTTTGCCTGTGAACTTCACCTTTTAAAGTGAAAGTCGATTTATCTGAAAATACTGTATTGTACAGGAAAAGAGGATCTCTATCAATTCTGTCCATCATAATTTCACAAAATTCAATCCGACGATCAGGATCGTCTTCATTGAGGTCTTGTACCAGCTGAACTTTGTAAGGATGGAAATTAATGCTTTTTAAAATATTTCGCACTGTCTCAGGAGCAACGTCACGCTCATCACTAGCTCGACATAAACTAAGGTGTGGGTTTTCAACAATGCTTGAGCTATGTCCATCTGCATCTCCTCAGATCCTGCAGATTTTGGCCGACCAGTTCCCTAAATGTCGTTGATAGATCCATGATTCATGAAGCGCCTTACAGTTCTTTTAATTGTTGATTTGAGACAGGATCTAACCCTTCTCCATTACGAAAAGTGCGATTAAAAAGCAAACGAACTTGATCATAAGATCGAACTCGATCTCCCCAACCACGCATCATTAATACAGATACCCTCTCTCGTTCCGGAAGTTTAGCTTGCGCCATGATAATCTTTTAGCGAAAGATAGTAAGTACTATGTACTTGTAATATGTAAATTCAGTTTCGATTCGTAATATTCGCATGGAAAAACGATATAGGACTTATGGTATCGCCTTAGGTATTGACTTAGGTATCGAAAAACGGTATAGGACTGTATAACTCTTCGGGGAGAAACACAACTCTCACCAGAACAACTGGAACTTTTAATGACAAATTTCTTAATGATTTTACAATATTCAAAACGCTGTAACCAAGATCAATACAAAGATCACAAATGAATTTCTCGTTGAAATTTACTTCAGGAATGACACTAACCTCTTGGAAAACTTCGCTAATTTCAAACAACCTTTGACTGACCTTGACCGTTATAATTGACCTATAACGTGGGTACGTACATGAACGTAGAATTTTCCGCTCTATCGATTACCGATGTAAAAACAGGGGTACCCATATAAAAGAACAAAGTGGACCTTCAAAAAGCCATGAAGGTCAACTTCAAGGTCAAAATGAAGGTCACCATTGAATTCCTCGTTGAAATTTACTTTAAGAATGACCTTCACTTTTTTGAAAAATATGTTACCTGAGGAAATATCCAACCATCGCGGGACTTTTTAGACACGATTTATATTTTTTAGAGAGTGGAAATGTATAGATGAATTGATAAAAGAGTATATTAGAAGGCTAATGATTAATGTGTAAATATTGTTCTTACTACTATTATTAGTTAAGTAATATTATCAATCAGTTTTTGAAATTTGCAACAATTACAGTTGTTTATAACATTATTTAATTAATTACATTAACGAAATAAACAATTGAAAAATTTGAATAAAATTTAAACTGTTTTCAGAATACTCATCCTTATATTCAATTTTCCTAATATTAAATTACATGTTTTGATGCATTTTTTTGGCTAACTAGTTACAGCTTCTCTTATTGTTACTGAAACCGATGTTATTCCTTTTATATTCATAAAAAAGTATCAAGTTTTTAATAAATTTTTATAATTTTGCTATACATAACAATGGAAAAACAGGCTTACCTGATCGGAGCACCATCTACAGGATTTATCTGAACTACAAGCATGAGATAGGTGGTTACAGTCTGTAAAGGAATCAATACGACTATCCAGCAAAAGCCTCGTGCACCCTAAGAACACGGAGTGACCCAAGGACAACCGCCTTCTGCATTTTTCCCGCAAGTGTTCTAGCATATTGTTGACACGCAGGGATGCTTTTTAGGCCATTAGCAAGTGAAAGCTTGGCACCTCCAAGAGCGCCGATGATAAGGACGATCAGTTTAACAGAATATTCCGGCTAGAATAGTTGCAACTCCCTTATAAGGTCTCGATACCTCTCTTTCTTTTCATTCTCCTTGGCTATGATGTTTTTGTCAGCTGGTGCCGAAAATTCGATAACGAAC
>NC_046662.1:103809389-103819726 GCF_010883055.1 Belonocnema kinseyi
AACCCTCTGTACCAGACTTCAATCCGGGCGATTTAAGGAAAGCAAACGTTAGCTCACAAGACATTGACTGATCCTTCACATTTCTGTGGAAGATACCGTTCAATTTCTTTCAAATGGGGAGCGAGATATAAATAGAAGACCACCGAAGGGTTCCGAAGCCTTCAGATCGGCAATCATCGTACAGCAGAACACAGAAGTCGAATCGTGCATTTTCGGCTTACATACGAACTCACAGTGGTAATCATGCACCTTCTGTTTTGCGGCTCCCAAAAGGTAGGTATGGTGGGGGTAAATTTCATCCACGATCTGGCAGCTCTGATACCCCTCCGGATGCTAAAATAACAACTACTACATACGCATACACGGGCGATGCATAGGGCTGATTATAACCTACGTTGATCGAGGGGTTTTTACCAACTACAGTGTATGTCAATCCCGCTTTGCTATAGCACTTTGAAGTAATGTATTTCTCCTGGAAATCGTAAAATCCCTGTTCCATGTTGGTAATTTATGACATGTTAGATTTTCACGAAAAAAACTGGTAACTTTCCAGCAGTTGTAACTTTTCCTATCAGTTGTAAATTTTCAGTAAATCGTAAAATTACAAAAAAAGGTCACGTGTTTATTGTGGGGCTAAGAAATATAGGCTGAAATTGGGGAAATTATAAAATTATTTATTGCAAAGGGTGAAGTTCCGAAAAGCGCTTACATCCGATTAATTTGAAAATCCATATACTATGTATTTTGACGCGCTGATCACGAATATGATAGTGAAAATACCGGCAAATTTTATTTTCATGTTGAAAACCATGAAAACCCATAAGAATCATGTTTTTTACGTTTATCTTAGTGAATAGTGAAAATTTATAAAAAAAAAAGCTTCAAATAAAAGTTGTAGATCCTTTGAAAATACATATTTTATGTTCAATATATTTTTACCATACGACTGACAGTTTTCGAAAAAATAAGGGAAATTTCGGTACGAAGTGTAGAGTTGCTTAGGTCACACACGATAACCTTTTCAACGTGTAATGGGGGGGGGGGAAGGCACACCTATGAGTGGCCACAGAAATAACTTGAGTAAAACACGACACCCTTTCTAACGTCTCATGGGGGGCGGGAAGGCATCCCAATGACTGGTCACAAAAATAACTTAGGTCAGACATGACTGATTCCAGAAAAAACTTAGGTCACACACGACCCCTCTTCCAGCGTCTCATGGGGCGGGAAGACACCCCTGTGACTGGTCCCAGAAAAAACCTAAATAACATACGACCCCCTTTCCAGTGTATCATGGGGCGGGAAGGCAACCCTATGACTGGTCCCAGAAAAAACTTGAATAACACACGACCCCCTTTCCAGCGTCTCGTGGGGGTGGGAAGGCACCCCTGTGATTGGTCTCAGAAAAAACTTAGATCACACACGACCCCTTTTCCAACGTGTAATGGGGGGCGAGAAGGTACCCCTGTGAAAGGTTTCAGAAAAAATTTATGTCACACACGACCCCTTTTCCAACGTATCATGGGGGCGGGAAGGCATCCCAATGAGTGGTCACAAAAATAACTTAAATAACACACGACCTTCTTTCCAGCGTCTCATGGGGGCGGGAAGGCACCCCTCTGACTGGTCACAGAATTAGACTCAACCTTCCAAGAATTTTTTATGTTCAGTATTTCTGCGATTTTCAATATTTAACGTCCATCCAGCCTTCCAGGAATTTTTTATACAATTTAAGTCGCACCGCTAAACATTTTGCAGTATATCTGTGATTTTTCATATTTATCGTCTATTTTGTCGAAAACCATTAGTCGTAGGGTAAAAATATATTAAACATAAAATATGTATTTTCAAAAGATCTACAACTTTTATTTGAAACTTTCTTATAAATTTTCACTATTCACTGAGATAAACGTAAGGAAACATGATTTTTATGGGTTTTTCATGGTTTTCACCAAGAAAATAAAATCAACGCGTCAAAATACATAGGTACACGAAGTTTCGAATTAATCGGAGGTAAGCGCTTTTCGGAACTTTATCCACGATTAAATATTATACCTTTGGCCAAGGACGCTTAATTATTGGTTAACAATTATTCAATTTTTGGAAACGATAAACTTTATAATGTTTATATTATGTATTACAAAACAGAACATAATATTATTCAATTGTGTGATACAATCAGAATTTCTTGATCCAGAAGTAAAAATTAGGTTATTCCCTACCGATAGAAATCTCTGTGTATTCTCCAGCGAAATAGCTTGGCCCATTTGAGACTATGAACAGAGTAGATTTGAAACGATTTAGTCTCTGAGATAGTCTGAGAGATTTGGAGCATTTTCAAGGTCCTTTTAGTGGTCCTTTTAAGAGTGGTGCGACGGTAATATAATGTTCCTTTTGTATTCGTCACGTACCGGCCGGGCAGAGTTATTTACAGTAGTTGGCCATTGCTAATTCGACTATCTCTTTTTAAATTTGTCTTCAAAATTATTAGCACTTTTTTTTTAATTAATGAATTTTCTCATTATACTTACTTATAGTTATAACTTATATACTAATATACAATTTTTTATGTGGATTCAAAAATGTAGTATTTTTTGGCTTATCTCATTCCATTTACGAGAAACGTTGTATTAATTTCAATTTTAAGCATTTAAAAAAAAAGTTAATCTGAAAGCTTAACAAAGGACTCTTGAGTGTCGGCTACTCTATTGGTGGGCAGTCGTCATTTCCTGCATGGCTACCTGAGTGGGCGATCGTCTTTTCCTGCACGGCTACCTGCGAAACCTTCCCCTTCCACTGCCAAACAACACTACCCGTCACTGGATTCGAAGTTGCTTCTGGCCCTCGGTGTTAGGTTCCCCATAAAGATTAATCCTTTGTCTTTCAACTTACCCATTTCCTTGTTATTTCCACGCCTATTCCTCGATTCAAATGCTAATAGGCCAACAAAATCACTGACAAATTGACGAGTTTGAGAATATAATCGTAAATATAGTTAGATACTCAACAATTTCGATTAGAGTATTAAATTTTCATAAGCTCCCCATTGCGCTAATAAAGTGATTCTAAATAAATTTTGTATTATTTTTTCGTTGGTAAAGCTGCTGACAATTTAAGAAAAAAGCGCATTTTTCAAAAATTATTGAAAGAGAATATTATTTAAAATAATAATAACTTGATCATCGCTGGGGGATTTTATTGGCCCTCAAAACTAAATTTTTCAGAAATTGTTGATGTACATTGTTGCCTTTCGGGCCAGGTGAATTGCAAACAATTGAGTTGTTTCAAATATTTTGGCACATAATGGGGATCCTTAACAGTTAGTGTTCTTAAATCTGTGAAAAGTACATCATTTCTTGCAGGTATGCTGTTCGACAATTGAAATTACTTTTCTTTAAAAAAATCTGTGAACGAAGAAAAAATAATTAAAAGACAATTAAAATTTAGTAGGAAAATTTTGTAAGAAAATGTATAAACAAATTTTTGTTTAAGTTTTCAGGAAACACTGCAGTCGAAGAACTCTTTGAACATTATTTCCTAGCCACGTATATTAAATCCAATTTTTTTATTGAAACCCTTAAACACAGCTTTTTATGTATAAGTGAAATAATGCTATTTAATGAATTTTTCTGTTATGATGAGGAATAATATCTATGAAAATAAAAAATTTTCTCTTCAAAGACGCACTGTAGTAAAAATACAAAATTTAAAAAAAACTTTGTAGCTAAATATTAATTCAAATATTCTTAACAAACTTTTATTTTCGTTATATCGATGAAAAGTTGATGCAAATTTTTTTTACAGTAGTAAGAATACAGATTGTCGAGGAACATTGTACTTAAAAAATTTTTCTCTATTTCTTATATACAAATTTTTCTTTAACAAAGTTTTATATCCCTGTACATTTTTTAATTTTTCAAAATGTTTATAATTTAATTTGTTGAAATTGTCATGTACTGAGTTTTCTTTTACCGTTTAAAATTATTTATGTAAATTTTTTATTTATATAAAAAATTTCCAAAATCACACTGTAGTACAAAATGTAAAAAATGAAACATTATAGTTATATAATTATATAATTCTGCTTTTAACTTTTAAACATTTTAACTAAAGAATTCGTGAAAATAGGTAATAAATTTTCTTTTATCATAAGAATTATTTCTGTAAAAGTAAAAAAAATGGTTTAGCTTTCAAAATAAACTTTTCGTCAAAAGGAAAAGAACATTTTTTAAAGAATACTCAAATAATTATTCGACTACAAAGTTGTCTTTAATTTGATATTTTTACTACAGGGCAATTTTCAAGGAACTGCAATGTTTTCTGACAACTTAAAAAAAATTTGTCAACAAAGTTGACTACTGCATCGTAATTTTTTTTCATCAGTGTTGTATGTCATTAAAAGAAATTGTTTGAAGAATACTGCTTGTTTTAACATTAGTTATTAATAAAATAAAGTAAAATTTTTATTTCAAGTTAAAGAATGTATTTATATTAAAGACAGAATTATTAACCAAAGAATAACACTTCCATAGCATCGAGGTCCTGGAGCAACTTCGAATCCAGTGAGGGGTAGTGTTGTTTAGCAGTGAAAGGGGAAGGTTCCGCAGGTAGCCGTGAAGGAAAAGACGATCGCCCCTATGGATATAGCCTCACTTTGTTCTTTATGATCGAATTCTTATTTCAATTTCACCCTCTCTGCTTGTTATTTATGATCGTATTTCTATTTCAATTCCGGAAAGGACATTTTAAAGCCTTTTGAAACATTTAAAAGAGCTACCTGGACCTTTAAATATATCTACTTGAGTGCCTGGGGAGAATTTCTCTGGGCTTCTCTGACCCTAGAGAATCTTTAGAATATACTCAGAGATTTCTGTCGGTAGGGTTATTAATATTTCTATAAATTTTTTTGAGCATTTTTAATCATTTGAAGTATCAGAACAATCGAAGCGTACTATTTTTGAAATCTAAAAAAGTCGATCCAAATTAAATAGACGAACTTTTTTAACTAAAAAGTTTACAATGTTTTTATATGAAAAATAATAAATGCCTTATCTTTATACAGCTATACGAAGCATGGACTAATCATACGTCGCATAAAACAAACTAATCTTTCAAAACAGCTCAAGTTTTAATTAGACTTCTAAAACTGTTGGCTCCATTGAAATATTTATCGCTCTCTTTTTTATTTTTATGGCGTTTATTGTCTTATTTTTAAATCAACTTGAAAGTTTAAAATTTTCAAAAATTACCGAAAAGACAGTGGGTTTTCTGAGAATATTAAAAGTTTATTCGCTCAAAAAACACACACTTATATTTTTTTCAAAAATTTATGATTAAGATTAATTCTTTCATGCATCTGTTGAGTTTTATGTAAGTTATATAAATTTTGTTAAAAGGGGATTTTTTTCATAAAACTGAAATTTTTAATTTTTCTCTTAAATGATGACAGATACCAAAAAAAAAGTTCAAATGACAGTTCACACGTCAAAACAAGTTCGATGAAAAATATTTTTAGCTCTTTTGAGATATCTGGCAAAATGGTTTAGTCCGCATGAATCTGATAAGTTATTTTTCTTGTATACGCAGAAATATTAACAAAATAGAAGTAAAAATAAAAATGTGGTGTTTTCCAGAAAATATTCGAATATTTTTTTGTTTAAATTTCAAAAACATGAAGAAAATATTTTCTGGAAAAGCTCACCTTTTTCATTCTGTCCGATATATTTTAAAAAAAATTTTGATAATAGAAGAAATGAATCCCATCATCCTTATATGGGCTAAACTATTTTTTAGGCTATAGAATTTTTTTCCTAAAAATATAATTTTTTAATTGTTGTCGTTAACGATGCAAGATGCAAAATATTGCAAAAAAATAGCAGTTTTTTTACAGAACATTTTTAGACGTGCTAACTTTGATCAAAACATATATTTAGCATAAAATTCACAAGATGTCTTGCTCATGGAAGAACAAATTCAACAAAAATATTGGCGAAAACTTTAAGTTCGTGTTATTTTGTTGTTAAGAAATTCGACTTTTAATATTTTCAGAGAACCCGCCGATATTTGTTAAATTTTGAACCTTTTTCAAATTTTTCGGTGTATTCCGCAAAAAGAGAAACAGACGCTATCAAACTGAGAAAGATGACAATAAATATCTGATAGAAGTAAAAAGTTATAGGGGTTTAAAAAGTTGGAGATTTTCGAAAATCGAAGCACAAAATTCAAATACACATAACTGCGTAGAACATTTTTTTTAACAAATCGGAAAAAAATGTCATCGAATTTTCTATCAAAAGTAACATAATTGGCCCTCGAGAGATTCTGCGACTTTAAGTATATTATAGTATCACTTTTAGTTAGCCTCGTAACGCTTATTTTCTCGATTAAGAAAATAAGGTAAAAATAATTAAGCAAAAATAAGGCTATTATTATTTACATTAATTTTTATTGATCGCATTGGTTCATTCGACGCATCAGAACAATCGAAGTTTTTTTATGCAAAAAAAGACGATCCGTATTAAATAGACGAACTTTTTTAACCAAAAAGTTTATTGTGTTTTTATATTCAGAATAATAAATGCCTTATTTTTATACAGCCATAAGAAGCACGGACTAATCATATTTCGCATGAATCAAACTACTTTTACAATAATTATTAATACTTCCGAATGTTTGAGAAACGATTGGAACGGCTTATTACGTATTACTTTCCGTTAACCTCGTAACACACACACACAGTAACAGAATAAATAAACGAATATTATTCAACATTTTGGGCGGAAGTTTAGTGATTATATTATCAATACTTCGGAATGTTTGAGAAACGATTGCAGCGGCTTATCACCTATCACTTTTCTTTAACTTTGTAATACATATATGCAAAAATTCCCGTGTACATGCCGTATGCGAAGAGTATTTTCGATAAAATATAAATAAAGCCGAAATGAGCAGTTGTGTCGCGGCCCATATGTTATCAGTTTCTTCTAGTTTTTGTCCATCTAATATCAACCAGATTTTCGTTGGGATGATTAAAATCATTGCCACAGCCTCTCCTCCTGGTGCAGGCTGTTCATTTTCTACTTTGCGAAAACTTTCTGCCGTAAAAAATAAATTAAATATTAAGATATCATGCTAACTAATGACACATTGAATAGTACGAAAAAAGTATGTAGTTAACTAACCAAAAAGAGCTAAGTGGGGTACGCCACAGCATTTGCCATAGAAGGAAGAGTACTTCATATGTGTTTAGAGAAAATTCATAGTTAATGAATGTAATTAATAAAGTTACCAATTACGGTAACATATTCCTAACTACTCTAATCTTTTATTTTTCCTTCATATGCAATATTATTTACAATAAAATATTTGTACTATAAACGCAACAGCGGATTGCAAATTCAAACCCCTTTGCCTTATATGTATTATGAAAACGCCAGAATTTCTGCAGAATTTCGATTTCAAAATCTCAAGCCTCCACGTTTGTATAAGAACGTGTTGCTTCAAGTCCAATTTTGTTTCAGATTTTCGATCTCAAACTAGGAATTCCATCCTAGGAAATTGAGGGATAAGATAAACTAGATTCCAAATCTTAAGTACTTCCAATAAAACATAAAACACGAAAACTAAAATTGAAGTTTTGATGTACTTTTCAGTTTAAAATTGAAATTAATTAAAAATATTGTACGGCTTTAAGCCACTTATTTTAAATGTTCAAACTTTTGCTATTTTCCAAGGTGACAAACAAAAATATTAATTAAACTTACCATGTTTTTTCAGCAAACACTTCTGAAATACCGGTAATAGTTTTACGCGAAATTTCTTCGATTTGGCATATTTAAAATGGAACACATGACATTTGGTGTCCAAGATCATCCAAATGACTGTGCTAGGGCAAACGAAGTGACGTTTCTCAAGCCTGTCTCCTTTTTCTTTTTTTCTAACGTAGCTTGTGGATGCACGCCCATCAATGCAACAGCAAACCATTTTGCACACACAAGAACGCGGACGCCGCCATTTGCAAAACTTGTATTTCAACGCTTTTCCGCAAGCAAACAAAAGTGTATGCAAGAACGTACAATATAATGGATAAAGTAGAACAATGATGATTAATAAATTTAAAAAATGTAAATCAAGAATAATTAAATAATAATTTGAATGGCAGGAAAAACATAGCGTTATTAACTAAAAAAGAATAAACCAATATACTTGATATGAAGAAAACTGATCAATAATTTAATATTTCAAACACAATTTTATCTAAATATTTAAAAAAATGTTTTCGTTGAAATGTATTATGTAAATATTTCAAAAAAATTATAATTGTATTAGAACATAGTAATATAATTTTCTTTCTAAATCCATTATCATTATATTTTGTATTTTTTTAAGTTTACAATTTCTGTATTTAAGAGAAAATGCCAATGTTAATATAACTTTATACAGGAGTATTGTCTTTTGGAAAATAGTGCCAAACAATGCTAAATATTTTTGAAAAAATTACAGAAAGTTTACGATTTTTAAACTTTGATTTCTTTTTCAAAGTTTTCAGTAGCGTTATCATTAATAATTAAATTGTGTAAGATAATTGAAGTATCAAATTTGATTATTTTCTATCATTACGGATCTAATTTTTAATTATTTCAAAATATAAGGAAAAAATACTTTATCAAAGGGAACTTTTAAAATTCAAATTTATATTTATTTATATTTTGACAATTTATTTAAACGTCTTAAAAAATGCAACAAAGATATCTATGCAAATGTGCGAATTTCAATAATTTTAACTCTGAAGAGGCAGAGTTGAATTGGTGAGAATTAAAATTTTAGAATTTACATTCCACATGAAGGAATTAAACCAACTTATTACACATATTTTGTGAACTTATTAGAAGGAATCAAATAAAATCAAAATATGACCACTTCTGAGGAATAAAAAATATCTCTGTGAGGTGCGTTACCGGTACAATTAAAAGGAATTAAATATATTGAAAACTCGTTCTCTTTGGGAGAATAGAAAACAATGTGGCGGTCGCTATGGAAATAGAAGTGAAAGTTTCGGAGGTATCTTATTCTTATGTTGGCATTTTAGACAGACGGAAAAATCGCGCATTCAATATAATAGAATAATCTTCACTTTTCCGCTGAAATCTGAAAATATTAATTTTTCTCTATTCTACGCTTATTACCAGGAACTCTGACCTCGACGAACCTTGTTTTTTCTCCGTCACCCGATTTTTGACGACCGTGAAATTTTCTTTTGTTAAAATTACCCCGACGTTCCGATTGGTTCGCGCACCAGTCACAAGCGGAAAAGACTGCCAGGCTGGTCGCGCTCTACCAGCAGCCAATATAGAAGTTAATATTAATAATTGATTATTATTATTGCAATTATTCAAATGATATAAACATGTATAGTGCCGGGAACATCATCATTAATATTATTAGATAATATAATATCATTACACAGTGTTCAAAAATCGGAAAAAGGTGGTCAAAAACCCCCAAAAAAAAAAAATTTCCCTAAGTTTTATTTACTTATAGGTAAGTCTCAGCAGTATATGTGTAACTTATTGCGACATGCAATGACCACAAAATATTTGTTTTTCACTCAGCGATTGAGTCGGAAAGTGAGAGTTTCACGAGTAATATTCAACGTATTTTATACAAGTGAAAAACGACTGCAAAAATAACGCATAACTTGAGAAGTGGTGAACAAATTTCTGTTTTCCAAAATGGAATCATCTTTGAAAAGTAAGTACTTCAATATTATTTAATTGGTGAAACATGACATTATTGATTGTAATTTAAAAGAGCATGTAAAGTCGGTTGAAATCGTCTCGAAGAAAAAACGAGGAGTCATATAATTTGATGAATATAAAAAATGCTCCACTGAGTTACACCGAGATATTCTATCATAAAAAAGAGTTGGCGATATAATTGCGAAGTCTGAAGCCACATTATCTCTTCACCTATTAGTTGGATTTAAACGCGCCGCCTACTCTTTAGAATTGAGATCAAAATCGAGATCAACGGAAACTTTTATGAAGCCAACGCATGTGCACCGAAATGCGATCTAGAATCATTTTTAGGTTAAGGGCATGTGACACAGCTAAATACCTATATTACCGACCTCACTTTTTCAGTTCATTGAATGTTTTTTTAAACCTAAGAACTTTTTTTATAAATAAAATATCGAGCTGAAACTTTGGAAAATGTATCAGAGTACAATAAAGTATGTTTAGGTACTGCATTTTGGTAGGAACTTCACTGAAAATTATTTTATCTTTTTTCTGAACCTCGACATTTTTTTAACGTTCCAACTTTTTTTATACATAAAA